>NW_027468664.1:17022467-17059967 GCF_046254945.1 Alosa pseudoharengus
CACACACACACACACACACACACACAGAGCATCTTACAGCATCTCATTCACCAGCAGCAGCAGTAGTGGCAGTAGAGGCGGTATAAGCTCCTCGTCCTCGTCCTCGTCCTATTCTCTATTTATTCGTCCCATTAAAAATGCAAAAGAGGGGCCTCTTTGATATACTGTTTGTGACATGCTCCATGAGCATTATGGCTTGTGATTGCGTGTAGGGGAATGCAGGGCCTCGCACTTAGGATTGATACAGTTGTGGTCCAGGGCCAGAGGAAACACTCCATCTAATTTCAGCTCTTGGCAGCCTGGCCTGCAGTGTTGAAAATAAGCACAACAACATAATCGTTCGTGTCAGGACATGTTTAGAGGGCTTTAAAAATGTGATATAGTTTCTAATTTGTATCCTGCGTGGAGTTAAGAGTGATAATCGTGCTTTGTGGGTTTGCATTAGCCTGATAGCTTGGATTGTAGCAGTTAGTCGCCTTTGGTTTTCCAGCAGTGTTACATGTTAATTGTGAATGAAGTCATTATGTGATGGTTATAATGTGCTAAAAAAAAACCTTAAAGATGCAGTCTCTGATTCAGTTTCTGTTTTGTGGAAGATTGGTGTTATTTAAGCTCAACAGCCAATCAAATTTCATGCCCCCCCCCCCCCTGTGCTTCTGAAGGTGATTGGCTGAGATTGTTTACGGCTCACCTGAGCCACTGTGTTTATTTTCCATTTACAGAGCCAGAGTGTGCATGAACACCAGAGTTTTTTTTTTTAGCGCAAATACTGAAAGGACAGCAAGAGGGCTGTGAGTTCCAATTCACTGAACTTGGAAAAGAAGTGTATGAGATTAGAACCATGGATCGTGCCATTAATGGACAGTTAAATAATGCTTTTGATATCCACTCCTGGAAGATGTTGTGTTATATTCTCCGGACTGTGGGTATGTCCTGTACTGTTGACCTAGAAACAGGACATATTGCTGTAAGACGCTTTGGATAAACGCGTCTGCCAAATGAATACATGTAAATGTATATGTAAGTAGTATGGCTATTTGAATATACAGTCAATGTCATATATATGTACGTATAGCAGCAGTGATTTGCTTCCTTTTACTGTTTTGCACTTTTAAACGGCTATAAAGACCATAACTATAACAACATGAGCATCCACACTCACCAATGGTAAGGAAAGTCTCTTCAAATGTGATGGCTAAAATTTGATGGATTCTGATTGGCTGTCAGCTCTTTATCGTTATTAAAATCGCTCTGAAAGTGATCCGCTATATAATATCTTTCTTCATGTATCGTTATAGTAGGAAGTGTGGACGTTGTCCTTCATATCGAATAGAGCAATGCTTAAAACTGTTATTTTTAACGTTATTGTTATAGTATCGTTGTTCCTGGTGTGAATTGCCCTCTACACCTTGTGATACATCTTGCATGTATCTTGTTTCCTGCATTGACATGAAAATAACCTTCTTAAATTGCCTGATCCTAACACACCTCATTAGAAATACTTTAGAATCAACCTTGGTTGAAAAAGTATAAATGGATACATGCATAAATGTATACATAAGTAAATATAAATGTAAAGCTGTTAGTGGGTAGTTGTAGAGCCTCTGTGGGAAGATGGATGTGGTGGACGTGGTGATGACTCTGAGAGGTGCACAGGGGCTGCACCTGAACATGCAGTTTTTTTTGTGTGTCTGAGCCGGTCGGCCCCTTATCAACACACAGCATTGTTACCGTTAACGACATTAACAAGCGACATTAGGAGAATTGAACCTAAGTTGCTGATTTGCAGTTCCTCTCCGCTGGCAGTGAGTGTGGTCGCTTTCTCAACGTCTTTTCCTCTGATTCATGGGACTGGCTGAACAAATTGAAATGGGGCTCAACAGGGTGCAATTCAAGAAGGTTTCATGGTTCCCTAAGATACGTTGTCATGTTGGCAGTGGTAGTGATAGAATCCTTCTTGAAACCTTAATTCACTTTTCGGAGAAAATGCTAGAGCGTGTGTAAACACACACCAAGAGCTTTATGAATGAGATGGTATTACTGTAATGGCAGATACAAACAAACAACACTGTGTAGCTCCATTTAGGTTCTTTTAATCACCAAGTTCACCAACATTTCGACAAGCTGACATCATTAGGGTATGTCTGTGAATTTGGTGAAGAATAGAACCTAAATGGAGTTGCACTGAGTGTGGAGAATGTTTCCTATTTGTCCCTGTTTGAAATGTCCTAGTGGACATATTGTGAGTCTGTCTGGAGGCTCTGACACTTTGAATAAATGAATGGGTGTTCTCTGGACGAGTTTTCCTCTCTGGGCAAGCCGGGATTGCAATGCCTTATGTAGATCAAGTTTCTGTGCTCAGAGTCTCAGACAGATTAAATATTTGTCTGAGAGTTCAAATGTTAAGTGTTCCAGTAGCACCATGGAGCTGGTCATGTCAGGGGATGCTAGATGTGAGCTAAATAGGGAAGCTTATCACGCCGCTATGTGTAAGGCCTTTGTATTCAGTGGTTTGGCTGGCTGGCATTGACTTAGGTGATGTCACCAATGTGTTGGCATTGCAGTGCCGCTAACCTAGCACTGATCAAGTGCAGGGGAGGTGTGTATGTGTGTGTGTGTGTGTTTGTTTGTGTGTGTGTGTGTGTGTGTGTGTGTGTGTGTGTGTGTGTGTGTGTGTGTGTGTGCGTGTGTGTGTGTGCGTGTGTTTGTGTGTGTGGGTGGGTGCACTGTATGTGTGCATGCCTGTGCATATGTTTGTGGGCTTGTATGTTTTTATTTTTCTGTTAAAAGCATTTCTGGGCAAATCTTTAAACGTTTTCTGGGTTATTAATCAAATAAAGTAAAATACACAGTCTGCTAGTTTGTTTGTCTGTTTAAAACATGTTTGGGCAATATCAGCCTCAGTCATGTTTGCCAATCTTTTTGATGTCTTTAAAGTATTACATATTTCTTTTTAATTATAGATGCAAATAAAGTGAAATAAACAATATGTTTGTTTTTGAGTGTCTGTGTTTGTATGGGTGTGTGTCTGCATCCCTATGCATGTATTTATGGCCATTTATAGACTGTTGTATTGAGCCTGTGCTGGTGCTTAGTATAGAAAATATGGTGTGTGTGTATGTGTGTGTGTGTGTGTGTGTGTCTCCAGGCATTTCTCTTTGTATAAACTGTTGAGTGTGTGTGTCTGACCATTACCTCTTGTGTAAGTAAGTGTGTGTGTGTGTGTGTGTGTGTGTGTGTGTGTGTGTGTGTGTGTGTGTGTGTGTGTGTGTTTGATATTTTAAATAAAAAGAGTGGCCTGTTGTTGGGGAGTGACTGTAGGCTGATTGGGGAGAGACTGTGCGGTGGTGAATTATTCATTGATTGGCATATGGCGTCGGAGGTGGGGGGGTGGGGGGGTGGGGAGCCGGAGTCGGTGTGAACAGCCCCAGTGTTCCCCCTTTCATCTGCCTCCACTTCCCCCTTCACGTTGCCATTTTTTTTTCATTTCCACTCTGCTGGTGCTCGGTGAATGAAATCAGGGGGAAATCGGGTGCCCAGACCGTCATACCTGGCAAGCTTGCATCTTGTGCTGTTTCTCATTGCTAATGTATTCTCTTGGCCAGATGGATCTTTCTGGATAATTTATGGCTCTCGCCGCTTTTGTGAATCCATGTTTTTCGCATTTATCTTGTCACTGGGCGTCTCTCTCTCTCTCGCTCTTGTCTGGCACCTGGGTGTGAAAGGTCAAGGGGAGGCTACCTAGGGAGGGCTACCTGATAGTGCTTTATTGATCATACACCCAATATCCCAATAACGGTCATTTACACATACGCACACGCACACGCACACGCACACGCACACGCACACGCACACTCACACTCATGTACACACACACATGCGTACACACACACATGCGTACACACACACACACACACACTCACACATGCACAAATAGACACACACATACACAGACACATGCACATACTGTATACACACACACACACACACCAGTGTTTCCCACAGAATTTGATTCAATTTGTGGCGGTAGGTAGCTGACTTGGACGGGGGGGGGGGTTAGTGTATAGAATTGAGTGCCTGTCACTTTAAGACGTTCGTGAGGGAACCCTTGCAATTGTAACACAGTTAAAAGGCTGCTGATGTGTGGATGCAATTCATAACGTTTTCTACATAGTTAAAATAAAGGTTCGTACTTCTTGGCACAAGCACTTTTGAATCTTGGAAAACACTTTTCCATTTACATTGGGATTTTGCAAACATTCAGTGTCAGAGTCAATAAAATGAGCCCTGCATGAGTAACGAAATTGACAAGCAGCTGTAAGTAAGCATGCTAAACTCGACATCCAAACAGCATTCTAACGTCAGCTTTGAGATACTGCTTGATTGCATAACTTAACTTAGTTTAGTCTCCTCAATGTAGCCTACTATGTTGTGTTAAATTTAATGCAGCAGTTTTGAACAAATTTGCGCAGCATGGTCATGATGCTAAGCGGATTAAATAACAATTTAGCCCGACATCTTCTATGCATGCAATTCTTCTATATGGCAACAACAATCCTTCAACAATCGTGAATCTTTTGTTAAATGCACATGCAGAGGAGGGGCAGCGGGCTGTTACGAGAGAGAGCGGGGCGGGGCAAGGAAAGGCTACGTGCGTAAAAGGCGCAGCTCAATGAACCGTGCTCAATGAAAGGATTTTATCTTATCTTTAATTTAAATAGTACAACATAGAACATTAATGTGTGGCGGCTGGTTGGGATTTCGTGGTGCTCCGCCACAGATTAGTCAATGTATGGGAAACTCTGCACACACACACACACACACACACACACACACACACACACGTGCACGCACACACACACGGCAGAGACCAAACCAGTGACATACCGTTGGAGCAACAAATTAACTTCTGTTCTGTTAAAGACTGCTCCGCTAGAGTAAAGGCTCCACACACCAAATCACGTCCGGCATTTTACAAATGTACTACACTGTTTTCAGTAGGCGCCTGCAGTATCCCTCTTTAACCACCCACAGTAGCTTTTGGGTCAAGGAAGCTTTGTTCATCCACGTGTCTTTAGTGGAGGAAATTAGGTGAAATAAAAATGCACCCCAGATCTTCATATTACTGCCTTAGAGTGCATGTACTGTACAGTCGGGAGCAGCTTACATAACCAAACAGCACTGTCTGCTACCGAAGGGCACTTCTTTTTCTTCTGTCGAGAATGTGATGGAAATTTCTGGAACAAAGAGAAAGGAATTTAATCGCTCATTGTCGAAATATTCCATTTAAGAGCTGACGTGAGGATTCCAGAGAAGTAATTTCTTTCATGGCCTTTGGAAGAGTTGCACAAGGCTGTTCATAGGCAGGGAACAATGGGGTGGCTTCTGTGCCTACTCTAGCTAAGCAGCTTGTTTGAAAACCGAAAAAAAAATTGCTGAAACCGAAGTGGATCTACGCACACACGTCACGTTTGGGAGCAAATCATGTGGTGATGTGTACAAGTGGGAGCTGAGAGTGAGATCAGAGAGGGCTGAAGTAATCAAGGACCTTTGGTGAGATATGTTTGAGTGGCTTCTAGGTTAGATGCAATGAGACATATACTGTACGATTGAATTGCACTCCACTGTGCTATGGTACAGTAAGCGGTTTGAGTTCATACATAGTTCTACTGTTTACCTACTTGGATGTTGAGTTTTAATGGGAGTTGTAGCTCTATACTCAGTACACTGGCAAAGACTTGTGACACACTAGATATCACACTGTAGGCCAGTCAGTTGGGCAAATGTTGTTTTATAATGCAATGCTTACTGAAATTATAAACAAAGGGAAACATGCAAAACATTAGTCTGAACTACAGCAGTCACAGTTTCCCTAAAACCCTCCTACCCCACCCCACCTCACCCCAACCCAGCTCATCTCACAGCTGGGCACCTGTTTTTATACAAAATCGGTGTTATGCAAACTTGACTGTACGAGAATTGATGTGACATATGTCGTCTGTTTTTTTATTTTTGGATGGAGTCGCGTGAGTCGAGTTGAGTTGAGGCAGACATCTGTTCAGAAGGCAGAGCGGAGTGTGAGGCAGAGGAGGAGAGGAGGAAGAGCGGAGAGCGCGGATCGGTTTTGGCGGAGGGCCGGAGTGGACGCTCGAAGTGCTGGCCTTCAGAGAGCCTGAATGGGCGCTGAGTGGCGAGCTGTGTGGAGCTGAATGGGGAGCGGCTGGGGTCTGGCCTCGTGCCTGGTGCCTGGTGCACCGCCGGGAGTCTGGGGCCGGGGACGCCTGCCAGAGGTGGTGCTGAGAGACAGACCTGCCTTTATCCATGCTGCTGGGTGGAGGAGGTGGTGGTGTGGTGTGTGTGTGTGTGTGGGGGGGGGGGGGTAAGATGCACTTTTCTCAGCTTGAGAGCCTCTTAGGAAGAAAGATCAGGAGTATTTGGGTTTGCATCAGCGACAGGGAGGACAGGGGTCAAACTCACTGCTGGAGAGGTGAGAAATGAGAAAGAGCTTTGTGAGGGGAAGTTAATAGAGCATGCCAGGAGCAGGGTTGGGCGATATATAAATTTAAAACTGTATAATGAGATTTTCTGGCATGATTATATAAATGGTAATATTAAAATATTACCATTCAACATAGTGGGCCCTATCTTACACCCGGCGCAATGTGGCGCCAAGCGCAGCGTAAGTCTTGTTCCTACCCAAGGCAGTGATGGATTTTTCACCACAATTTAAAAAACGGTACAGTACAGTAAGAATAAGTGCATCATTGAGTGCTGTTTTTAACAGTTACGTGTCAGTTCAAGACGGCTGGTGAGTGCTAGGATCAGCAAGACTTGTTGTAAGTGGTGCTATGAGAGGAGATGTTCTCAAAAGAGCTGGGTCTTTAGAGTTTTTTGAAAATGGAGAGGGATGTCCCTGCCCTTGTAGGAACTGGCAGTGTGTTCCCCCAAGAGGAACAACAGATGAGAAAAGTTTGAAGTTTGGCCTGAGCGTACCGGTGGTGGAGCTAGACGTCGTTCGTCTGAGGAGTGCAGCGCTCTAGAGGTAGCGTATGTCTGTATGAGGGCATTCAAGTTGGCGGGAGCAGAACCGGAGACTACTTTGTATGCAAGCGTTAGAGCCTTGAATTTGATGGGGACATAGGTAGCCAGTGTAGCTGGATGAGCAGCGGGGTAACATGTGCCCTTTTTGGTTGGTAATATGATAATATATCATATTATACTAATAGCCATATTATAGACGACACAACGATATGTCCCAATATGTCACAACACCGTATCATGGACGATGCGATATGGTACATCGGTATCGTCAGATGAAGAAGTCAAGTGCGGGAGGAGAGTGGACATGAGTTGACGGATGGGGCGGGGGTCGGAGAGGCCAGTGGGATGACCTGTAACACCGTGTCCTAGCTGCATGTGACGCGAGTGAACGTCATCAACAAAATCAGTTTGATAACTACGTTTTCAGTTAGAATCATCGACAAAATCAGTTTGATTACTACGTGATTAATCAGCGATTGCTACGTTTTCAATTAGGAACTGCTGTCCTAACTGGATGTGAGCGAAGCAGTTCCTACTTTCTTGCTGTCGCTCGAGTTGTTTTGCTACATTGAACGGGCAAGAAACATGATAGAATAGAATGGCATATATTTAACAGATGCAGTGTGGACAGAGGGCATTCAGTGCTACAGGACAGTTGGACACTTGCCTGCAGTTAGGTCAAGCTGTAATAGGAGGGGCGTTTAGGCTATATGATGCTGTAAAGTGCATTATGGAAGTGTGATCCCTACAGTGACTGATATAAAGATTAATGATCAGTAAATGTCAAATGTCAAATGTCAATGATGATAATGATTATTATTTTGAATATCATGTTCGTAATTTTGAAGATGTTCAGAATGCATAATCATCATAAAGATGTCTCATGAGTGTGAATGTATTTATATATCATAATATAATTACAGAAATATATGAATATCAATATTATGTATTATATTGTGATAATATTATATAAGCAATAGTATGTAAACAAGCAAGCATGTCAATCAGGTGGGGAAAAGCTGTGTGAGTGAGAGTGTGTGTGTTTGTATGTGTCATAGTGTTGTTATGGTGTGCAGTGGTGCCTGGGTAAAGCCTCCATGCTGTGTGGTGTGTTGGAGCACAGCGGGTTTTTAAATATGCACCGGCCTGCGTGTCCCTGGCCCCGCGCCTTGCTGTAACGGATCTCTTCCCCTAGAGACAAAGAGCAGGGGTTGGGGTAAGCAATGACAGGTCCATTATCCCCTCCCCACACACACACACATGTACACATATACACGCTCTGTCACACACACACACACACACAGACGCACACACACACACAGAGACAGACACACACACACAGAGACACACACACACACACACACACACACACACACACACACACACACACACACACACACACACACACACACACACATATGTTTACATAGACACACACACATACATCATCACAGATCTGCTGAGTTATGCAACCAGCCTATACAGAGGGTGCAGGCTGGCCCAGAAACCAGCACAAGCATGAAATGTAGGGCAGGAATGTGCAGCCTCCCAAGATGTGTGTTTGTGTGTGTGTGTGTAAGGGTGTGTGTGTATGCTCCAGCTGCAGAAGTCAGTGCCCACAGGAGCATTGCTGTCATTGAGTCAGGCCTTGTCTCTCTCTCTCTATCACCCCCCCCCCCCTCTCTCTCTCTCACACACACACACACACATACAAGCACATGCACACAGAGACATGAAGTACACATACACACACACGCACACACACACACACACACACACAAACACACACACACTTTCACCCAGGCATACACATATATACAGTACATGCATGCACACATTCATATCATTATACTCATACACACATGTATTGGCACATACTTCAACACGTGCCCATGATATGCCCTCCCACATCCCAACACACTAACATTAAATTAAAACACCCCCACACAACCCCATTTCTTCCACTCATCAGACACACATCACATCAGATGACACACACACACACACACACACACAGCAGAGGATGTCCAGCCTGTGGACAGAACAGTGACAGGATTGACTGTAAGCAGAACAGACAGGAGTAAATGTGGCCGTAAATAGAGTGTGTGTGACTGTTTTAGGAGCCACAGTACACACACACACACACACAGACACACACACACACACACACACACACACACACACACACACACACACACAGACACACACACACACACACACACACACACACACACACACACACACACACACACACACACAGTATACGCACAATGGCTGGGCTTTGGAAGGACTTACTGAATTGCTTTGGCAGAAGTAAATTCTTAATAAAATGACTCCATGAACTATTCAGGAAATCACTAAGAAAATGTTTATGTCTCTTCTCTAATATCGAAACTTCGTCCAGCCTTATGTATACACTGTTAATCATGTCAGTTTATTCCCTGGTTCCTCATTCAATTGCTCAATGTGTATAAATGTGAACATTTGTCATTTACCTACTTTCTCTTTCTATCTTTCTCTTGATCCTTATGTCTTTCTGATGATGAAATATTGATGATGTTGTCGCTGGAACACCTAATGCCTCTGTCGTCATGGTACTCATTTCAATTTCTCTTTTGCCGCCCAACCCCTGCCCCCTCCTGCCCCCCAACACTCCCTCACCCCTGTCTGCCCACTCCAACCTGTTACCCCCAAACCCTCTTCCTTCCTCCACCTATCCTCTCCCATACCCCCACCTGTTCCCCCCAACACTCCCTTACCCCAAACCCAAACCCCATGCACCCCCAACCTACCCCTCCCCAACCCTCTTTGCCCCCCCCAACCCCAAACTGTTACCCCAATCCATTTCCACCCCACCCCTTTGCTCCCCCAGGTAAGGATGATGTGTGAGGTGATGCCCACCATCAGCGAGGACACGGCCTTGAGCCAGCGCGGCTCACAGAGCAGCGCGTCCGACCCGGACTCGCACTTCGAGCAGTTGATGGTCAACATGCTGGACGAGCGTGACCGGCTGCTGGACACGCTCCGTGAGACGCAGGAGAGCCTGGGCCTGTCCCAGCAACACCTGCAGGACGTCATCTACGACCGCGACGCTCTCCAGCGCCAGCTCAGCTCCGCACTGCCACAGGTACGCCCATGAAAACAAATCCCATCATGCCCACACTTCTACATGCCCACACGCCAACAGCCCCAACACAGCAGTGGTGCGTTCAAATTCACAAACATGGGCAAATGTTAGTGAACATTTGTGATCACTCAGCAAGCAGTCTGAGAAGGTGTTTATGAACATGTGGGGAGGTTATTGTTGAAATAATTCAAATTTAACAGTTCAATGAAAACCTGTTCCCTGTGAATGTTTGCCTCTGTTCAGAATTCTGAATGTCCCTATCTTTCCTGTGTAACAACAACAGCAACAACAACAGCAACAACACATTATATTTATGTAGCGCTTTATCTAGGCGCCCAGAGCACTTTACAGTGAAGGAAACCACCGCCAATATGTGGCACCCACCTGGGTGATGCACAGCAGCCATTTTGTGCCAGAACGCTGACGTGGAGATGATGGGACCTGGGGGATGATTATGGCCAGATGGAATGTGCCAGGTTGGGAATTCCGCCAGGACACAGGGGAACCCTCTACTCTCTGCAATGAATGCCATGGGATCTTTTATGACCTTAGTGACCTCTTCCTTTTCACAACACTCGGCTGCACTGGTTGTGTACAATCCTACGTATTTGACTCCCTTTTTTACAGTGGATTTAATGCCTTCCATAAAGAGGTGTATTGGTATTGTAGTCCTGCATGGATGTCCGTAAGGATGTGTCAGGATCATCTCACCATCTCAGTGAGGTCTAAGATTTTATTTATTTATTTATTTAGTTATGCATTTTACTGACTCTTACAAATACCAATTGCAGGGGCAACTCAGGGTTAAGTCCCTTGCTCTAAGGCACAACAATGGCAGCCGGGAATCGTACCCACGACTGCATGCTAGCCTGCATGCTAACCATAGCCACTGCACTAACACTGCTCAACTAAGATGGAGATGCCAGGTGTAGCTGTAGCTCCTTAACCGCTTTCATTAGTGAGAGAGAGAGAGACAGACAGAGAGAGAGAGAGAGAGAGAGAGAGAGAGAGAGAGAGAAAGAGAGTGAAAGAGAGGGAGAGAGAGATAGAGATAGAGAGAGAGTGAGAGAGATGGAGGGAGAGGGAGGGAGAGAGAGACAGAAACAGAGTGAGAGACAGAGAGAGAGAGAGAGGGAGGGAGAGAAAAGGACAGGGAGAGAGTGGAACAAACCAAACTGGTAACAGAGTTGAAATTGCTAGGTTGTGCTTTAATAAGGTCAGTCTTGTCCATTGGAGTTTGTGTGAGAGTGAGTCATGCTCATGTTTGTGTAACAGTTAAAATGACAGCTCCTTATAGATTACACCCCTTAGTTATGGGAACAAATTCTCTCTGATGACTCATTAAGGCAAAGCAGTACTTTTATGTGATTTTCTCATGTGTGTGTGTGTGTGTGTGTGTGTGTGTGTGTGTGTGTGCGTGTCTGTGTCTGTCTGCCTGTCTGTGTGTGTGTCTGATGTGTGTCAACAACTGTGTCCGTAGCTCTTTCATTTTCTCTCAACAGGGGCACACACTCATGGTGGTCCACCGAATGAAAATCATCAGAATCTGTCAGAAGTGTAGAGGAGGGGAAAAAGCAAAACTCTGAAGTCTTACGTAATAATTCCTAAGCAGAGATTAGCTGGATGCAGGCAGCAAAAGTGTGTCAGTAATTCTAGTCACAAGTGCTCACTGCCTGGCCTGCCTTCCAGAAGAATCGGAGGGTTCCCAGCGAAGGGGAAAAAAAGAGGACTTTGTTTGGCCAGAAGCGCTTGCTGTTATCGGACTGGTCCTCATGAGGCGAGGTGGACCAGAGTCGGGTTTTTTTCCCTGTAAACTCGTAAAAAGACAATCCTGAGACGGGGCTCAAAATGTGACCTTTTCAGAGGAACTGATGCCGATGGCGTCACCAGACCTCATGTGATTTCCCTGTATTGCAGTGCTTGCATGAGAGCTCCTGACTACCTCGAGCACTCACACACACACACACACACACACACACACACACACACACACAGACACACACACACATATACACACTATAACAAACACAAACACACACACACACACACACACACACACCCCTGTGCCCTGTAACTGGGTCAGCTCACAGCGATCGACAAACCGGGCTCCGACATCTATCCTCGCCTCGCAAAGAAACGCTCGCCGTTGCGAATCTCCGTCCTAGTGCGTGCTGCGTGCGTGCGTGTGTGAGTGTGTCGCCATCTCCGTTCCATTTTTGTACTCGCCCTCCCCCCCTTCCCCTTAGTGCCTCAACAAAAGCGGCAGGCTTGCTCGGTGCTGAGTGGATGGTGGCGGCGGTGGGGTTGCACGCCCGAGCCCTTAACCAGCCGGCAGTTTTCATTTCAATGAAGCGAATAACACCAAGCAATCGCCCTTATCAGCCCAGGAATACCCATGCATTAGCATATCTCTCGCTGGCCCCCGATCGCATTCGTTGTTTCATTTCCTGGGAGAGAGAGGCGGCTCTCCAAGAGGGAAACAAGTTTATTTGTTTATTTATTTATTTGTTTGTTTATTTGTCTTTTTGCTGTTATCAAATGTTTCATGGGTAGCTCCCCGTCGTAAACACAAGAGCCCAGCTATGATGTATTTCCTCTGTCGTTGCCTGATGACAGGCATTTGATGCACAGCTTGGTATGTCTATCCTGACATCTGAATTAGATGTCACTACCCAATCGGGATTGCCTCTACTAATGTACACAAATGCTACCATTAATTAGTTTGGCAGGATTTTATTAGCCTCTAACATATCAACATTACCCAAATGGTTTACGAGGCACTTTAGTGGACTGCAGTAATTGTCTGGAGTTACTTATACTCCAAGGATCCCTGTCCTAGCCAATGTTTTAGAGTACATCTGTCAACGAATGTGCACATAATCTTTTATTACCATCTCAACGCAAATTAAGTCACGTAAGTAGCAGTAATGTTTACGGTAGTCTTAATGTTGCAGCCTTCTTTATGGCGTTGCCTTTTTTAACGTCTCGAGTTTTGTTGGATTGCCACCATGTCCTACCTGAGATTTGTTAAAGCTATTGTTTCAGTCTGGTGGAGGTAGTGGAGTCGGCCGTGCCTGCCTGCAAGTGTTTGGCGTGACCTCAATATTTGATCCCACGGTTTCGCTGCCGTTCCAAACACGGCGACTCAAAGGCGTTAAATCTGGGGCCGGATAATCAGGCACAATCTGAATGGAGGCTGAATGATCGCTGCAGGCTTTTCTTTCCGTTTTTCTTTCTCTCTCTCTCTCTCTCTCTCTCTTTCTTTCTTTCGTTTGTTCTTTCTTTCTCTGCATCTCCTTTCCTCTCTGTTACTGTGTGTGCAGCAGTAGTGGTTGGTGGCCAGGAGATAGGAGATGAGGTACCCCCCCTCCCTCTCTCTCTCTCTCTCTCTCTGTCTCTCTTTAAGCTGCGGAAGTGGCCTCATTTAGCTGTTAAGTGCTTTTTGGCAGAGTTCAGGCTGACAGATAGGCCTGAGCTGAATGGAGGTAGGAAGGATGAGGCAGCTGCCTTTATTTGAACTGGGCCCTGGACCAACATCTATGAGTGCTATTAATCTCCCTCAAACTTGCATTCGTGTCTTTCTTTCTGTTCTACACTCGTTTAATCCCATGGCTCCTTTCTGTTCAGTATTTTAGTCTCTGGTTAGCGTGTCTTTCTCTTTACTTTCCTTTTTTATTTTTTCCCTCTCTTTCATCCCTAAGTTATTTCTGTTTTTTCTTTTATCTGAGCTTCCATTCGACATTCTCCTCACCATCCATTCGCTCCTCTGTTCAGTATTTTAGTGTCTGGTCATCATGACTTTCTCTTTACTTTTTACTTTCTTTTTCTGTCATTATCATTCATTATACAGAACCCTCTTTCATTCTTTATTTTTCATTTTTCTTCCTTCCTTCCATCTGTCCTTCTGTCCTCCCTCCTTCATCCTCTTGTGTTCGGCACTGTGGTCGTCCCCTCTGACACTATGAGGTCACACAGTGGCCATGTCCCGAATGGCTCTGTTCCCTGAATGGGTCTCTCCCGTGGTCATCCTCCTTCAGTCTCTTTCTCTTTCTTTCTTTCCCTCTCTCATCCTCCCATCACTCTCTCTTTTCTCCCTTTCTTTCTTTTTTTCTTTCTTTCCCTCTCTCAGTCAAAACAGTCTCTCTCTCTCTTTCGTTCTTTTCCTCTTTCATCCCTCCATCAGTTCCTCTCTCTCTCTCTCTCCCTCTCTCTCTGGTCCCTCTCCAGTCTCCTCAGTGGTTCTGCTCTGGGTGCTGGCCTCTGCTCATTTATCCGCAGAGATCTTTTGTCGGGGCAGCAGGTGTGCTGCGGCCTCCCAGTCCACAGGGGGCAATGCAGCGCAGAGCTTTTTTGGACATGGCTGTGCCCTGTTGATCCAGAAGCATTCCAAGCTGGCTGTGGTCACACGTGAGTTTGTCTGTGTGTGTGTGTGTGTGTGTGTGTGTGTGTTCTGGAATACACTCAGTTGGGCCTGTCTCTTTAATCTGTGTCCAAACATTGCAGGGGGTGAAACAGCGCAAATATCCTCTATCCTCTTTACTTGCTGCCAGCTATGCCATGGACAATGGCCAGCAGTCACTCACCTGTATATGCCCTCCAAACACACACACACACAAACACACACACACACACACACACACACACACACTAGCTGCTGCTAGTGCTATGTCATCTGAGGTTTTGGTGGCAAGGGGCAGCCTAGAAAGTTTTAGATAGATAGATAGATAGATATCTACGTGTGAGATGCTAAGAGGAAGTCACAAATGGAGTAGTAGATTTATCAGGGCTCATATGTCATAGGCTACAAACATTGTCTTGACAAGAGAGTAGTGTTGAGTATCAGAGGCAGGAAGAGGAGACAGCAAGAGAGAGAGAGAGAGAGAGAGAGAGAGAGAGAGAGAGAGAGAGAGAGAGAGACAGGGAGAGAGAGAGAGAGAGAGAGAGAGAGAGAGAGAGAGAGAGAGAGAGAGATAGAGGGAGAGAGAGAGAGGGACACACAGGGAGAGAGAGAGAGAGAGAGAGAGAGAGAGAGGGAAACAGAGAGAGAGATAGATGGAGAGAGAGAGAGGGAGACACAGGGAGAGAGAGAGAGGGAGACACAGGGAGAGAGAGAGAGAAAGAGAGGGAGACAGAGGAAGAGACGGTGACGGTCAGAGAGATAGCACTTCTCTGCAAAGACACAGAGAAGTCTGGGTGCTGAGACGAACAGACAGAAAAAGACAGAAAGGGAGTGTCTCGGATTCTTCAGTGAGTCACTGTGTTGTTGCGTCGTCCAGACCCTGCTGTGACCACTGCATCGTAGCGCCTTTGCCATTCTCCTTCAGACGGCCCAGACGTTGTCTCCGCGGAGAGCCGCTGTGCTGGAGCTGGCCCCTCCGAGGACCGGCGGGGGCCTCTCTCAATCCTAATTACCGTGTCCAAACACAGCTTCTCCGAGACGGCTACTCCAGCCCCGCTGCACACCCTCTACCCCCTCCCTTCACCCTCCTCCACCTCCCCTGCTGTTCCAATCCTTCATCCGTCCGTCTGCTCCCCATTCATCCCTCTCTCCTCTCCCCCTCTCCTTCTCTTCTCACCAGTGTGGACTCAATGACTCTGTGTGCCGTGGGGGCTCAGGGGTTTGTCAATACGTCTCCGTCTCTCTCTCTCTCTCTCTCTGACTTTGCCCGCGCCTCGTTCTCACCCCCCCCCCCCCTGAGCTTGTGGCACTGGTGATGCGGTGTGACACATCTGTGGGAGTCTGGAAGTCTAGACTCCCCTAGTCAACGCTGGTTTGCACACAGAGAGCACCCATCTGTAGCATGTCCTTTCTCATTGTGTTCATATACAGTATACACACACATACACATACACACAAACACACACACACACACACACACACACACACACACGCACACACACACAAACAGACACACACAGAGAGAGAAAAAGAAAAGAGAGAGAGAGAGAGAAAGAGAGAGAGAGAAAGAGAGAGACAGACAGACAGACAGACAAACAGACAGCCACACAGCTGTAAACCAATGGATCCATCCTAGAGAGTGGCGAGAGAATGTATTCAGTTTGATTAAGGAAGGAGTTGCCAGCATGATTGATTTTAACCTATTACTGAGGTACTCAAAATCAGGTAAGGGCCAGTAGTAAGTCCTCTCCCCGGAGAGAGTATTTATGAATGGAAAAATCAGCTAGCTTTGACTGCTAGTGGGTAGCACATCTCCTCCAGAGCACTTACACCCACTCCCTACCCCACCCCCAACACTTTGCCCCATAACCCCTCCCCCTACCTTAATGGTCATGGGGTTCAGGCCCCTCATTTCACTCGCCTAATATGGTCCCTGGGGATCCAGGTCCATCCAGATCTGTCAACCTCCACTGCTCTGGAGCTCCATCCTCCACTCCTCCACCTCCCTCCACCCTCCTCCTGGACGTCGATCATGGAGCAGGCAGCATCTCCGGGCTCGCAGCAGACAGTAATGAGATACCGGCGTATCGATCCCACCCCGCACACATGTTGTAATGCAGGCAAAGATTGCCCTCGGATTACTGTACAGGAAGTCAATTCGTTTCTTTGTGTTGTCCATTCATCAGCGGCAGCAGGCCTGGGTCTCGGGATGAAAGTGCCTGAATCATGATAATTGCTCTGAATTGCTCCTCGCTGTGGTATAGTGTGTAGCCTGTGTGCAGTGTAGCCTGCAGAGAGAGAGGGAGAAAGAGAGAGAAAGAGAAAGGGAGGGAGAGAGAGAGAGAGAAAGTTGTGCAGTACTGGCAATGTTAAGTGTACGTTGTGGTCACAGGTATGTTTAAGGTTTCAAGGGAAAAAGTAAAACATGTAGGAAAGCGCATAATAACAGTACTTCAGACTGCATAGCTATGTTGTAGAACGTATAGTCAGCCTCTGTGATTTACTTTGAGTCTTTGTTCCTGTAGCTTAACTGTTACTTGTACAATATGTGGCTTTATATAGAATTCTCAGGTGAGTGAGTGCGTACACCTGTTGTACTACAAAGAGAGTTGTTAGAGTGCTGCTGGAGTGCCTGTTACTGTTGCGGTGCACAATGCCTGTGGAATACAAATAACAGTACAAATCCTCTCCAGTAAAATGCTCTGAAAAATCCTCTAGGAGATTCACTTAAACACACGCTTCAAACACAAGTCTACTATACATAGTACATACTGTACATGTATATCTACTACTGTAGTATACATATATACTAGTCGTTTTTACATTGAGTAAAATGCCGCCTTTTGTTGCACCTTTATGGCGGAACGCTGGTCGTTTTCAGACACACCAAGGCGCATAGTTCATACCTCATGCATAGTTCGTTCCGATGTGTAAGGCTACTTCTCTCGCCCAATGTTAGCACGTCACGCTTCATTTTGCTATTTGGTCCTGCATCCTGGTTCCTCAATATGCCGGCTTGTATGTGTATGTAAACACTCGCGGTACGAAGCACCAGGCCGGCAATGTTTCGCGTCGTTTTTAGACCCTTGATGCGGCATAAAGACGTCTCCTCTCCCTGTTCATGTTGCACGATCTCTTATCTAAAAACGGCTACTCTGACAAGCGCATTGCTTCCAATGATACGAGGGCTTGTAATTTGTTCATTTTCCAGCTGTCAGCCCTGCACTGCCATTCTGCCTCTGTGTTCCGTGCCTAATAACACCCGTCGTTGCGTGTGCCACTGCTGCTGCTACGGGTTTGTCCCCATGGCTGTAATTACAGTTTGGATGTGCATCCTGGAGAGAACACAGCCTGCCTGGTGTGTGTGTGTGTGTGTGTGTGTGTGTGTGTGTGTGTGTGTGTGTGTGTGTGAGGATGCTAGGGCAGGTTCGGGGCAGTAGGGTACTACTCTTGAGGCTGATTGTGGTGCCAAGGGGTCATCACTGGTCGAGTGTCTCATTACTGTGACATTAGTGTGAGAGTCATCTTCATTGTGTGTGTGTGTGTGTGTGTGTGTGTGTGTGTGTATGGGGCATATGGGGGAGGATGGTGGTCTTTCCCCAGCCATGGTTTGTCATGCGTGCCTTCATTGTTTTCTCAACATTACAGCCACGAGGAAAAAATAGTTGCGATTTCAATAGAGGCTTCCGATGGCATAGAAAATGGGGGGTGGGAATGGGAGCTGGAGGGGGTTAGACTGTACCATTCTAAGGTCTTTGTCAGGGGGAAGGGCTTTCGGAGAGGATTCTCTCAGCTGTGTAGTGCTACAAGGTCACAGCATGGGAAATAAGATGACTCAGAAAGGGGAAGGGGTAAGACAAAGAGTAAATGAGCAAATTCTCTCTTTCCCTCCCCCTGCCCTATCTATCCATCCTTCTATCTCTTCCTGTATCTCTCTCTCTCTCTCTCTCACTCTCTGTCTCTCTCAGTGGCTTGCGTTGAACCCCCCCTCCCCACCCCCCCAGGCTCAGGCAGTCAGCTGGTTCTCCCACCAAAGCAGCACATGATTTGTTATGATTACTGTTATTGTTTGTGCCCCAGTTCCCCCTGCCAGGGCCCGTGGGGTAGATTAACGGTTAGAACGCTTCTGAAGGAAAGAGATGGGGGGAAAGAGAAAAAAAAAAGAAAAAGAAAAAGGAAGGAATCTCCGGGAAAAGAAGAAGCTAGTACAAATGTGCTGCAATGACAGGGATCCTCCAACCCTCCAAAGGCCCACTCTTCACTGAACGAAAAAAGATTTAGCACAAAGAACTTTTCCCAGTTAGGTCACGTTGTTGCTTTGACTGAGTTAAGTTGTCAATGAGTAGTTTCAAAGTAACAAAAAACTGAAAAGTGCAACACTGCCTACTTTGCGTATTGGGCTGGTTTATTGATGAACTGACATTTCAGTCAGTCAGACCTTCATCAGAGTTACTATGTCTATGAGTTGATATTCTTCGTTTGACGAAGACGTCATCATCTCAGGAAGCTCCTCCGATGTCCACTTAATTGGTTTCTTGTTTTAATTTTGGAAATTTGCCTGCCTCTTGTAGACTACTCGTTCATGACTACAACTGACAGCTGTTGACAGTTGGCCTTTGCTAATTTGGCAACCCAAATAGGAGGACGCGCTAGCCCATTATTAATACGCTATTCTAGAATTAATCGTTCAAAACATAAACGGAAATTCCAAGAGATTCCGCCCCGTAGCTCATTTTTTTCATGGGTTTTACGGGGTTTTACAGGTTACAGTAATGTTGTCAAATAAGCCATTACTTCAATTCATCGTGTTTCCTTACTAGGGGTGTAACGGTACACAGAAGTCACGGTTCGGTTCATACCTCGGTTCGGACATCACGGTTCGGTACGAGTTCGGTACAATGGAGGGAAAAGCAAAACAAAAATGCAGAAAGCATTTTTTTTTTGTACATGTCTCAGGCTGTACCACCTAGTGTCATACAGTCTCTTCCCTGAGCTATCTGCAACAGCCTGAAGTGTGTAAGATGTAGGCTAAACAGTACAATAAGTACCCAGACTCCATCTGTAACTTGTAAACAAAATAAGACAATCAGCTATAAAACTGAAAATAGGCCTACAGCATCTCTTATTTCTGAAAGTGCAAATTACATAGAAAAATTATTTTTAAAAATCCACTTAAGCAAGACCTTCAACATCTGTGTTTAGTTGTATATGGAAGGGTCTACAATTTGCCTCAATATTTTTTTTATTGTGTGTAAAGTAATAATCTAGCCTACTAACTGTGAAAATATCACACTATTTTGCCTTTTTTTTTAAAAACGAAATTGCTCCTTTCATTTCATAAACAGACTACAACTAGAAGTCACGTGACTTTGCCCTTTGACGTTAACTCACCGTAGCATGGTTTGTTTATTAGCCTGGTTATAGCGTTGTGACTTTATTTTGCTGTCTATGCACTTAACACTACCAGCTCCTCATGTGAGAAGTTACAAGTTACCCCAACATAAAGGTAATTATCAAGCGATTTACATAGCTTTCTGTCATTACGAAATCATTTAATTTAAGCCATAGGTTTTGGCCCTATTTGTATGTGTATCCAAAGGCTGCTGAAGCGCAGGGAACGTGTTTTCCCCTCGTTTCAGTGATTGGTAGCCTACATCATCTGGGTGATGGCTTCGAATATGTGTAGCATTTTTTCCACTCACATACCCAACAACTGCTGAACAACGTCGACACACAGTTTCATCTTATCCACCACTCTTTCGCCTGTACTAACGTTACTGTAACTGAAGTTCTCAAACTTGCGATCTTAAAGAGACCAGCGGATCCTCTAACTCTTGTGGGTCTAACCTTAGTGCTGCTAATGACTGACGGACTCGACCGACGACCTGACAAAAAAAACATAGGCGCCAATCAGAGCTTCAGAGCTAAGGCGAGGCTACAGATTAGCGTTAGGTGTCGCTAAAGAACTCCCGTAACTCTCGCTACTTAACAGTAATTGCGCATGACATTAATTAATCCGCACACGAGTTTTATGTATTTTTATACCGTGTATTCTCCGTGTAAATTCATGCACCGAACCGTGACGCCCGTACCGTTTCGGTTCAATACGAATACATGAACCGTTACACCCCTATTCCTTACTCTCTGACAACATATGGTGATCATTTTTGGAATGGTTACAGTTTATTTTGCATTATTTCCTACATACTGGACCTTTGAGGCGTTGGACAGTGAGGCTTGCGCACTGTAACCGCCTCCCTCTTTCCCCCACTGCTCTGTTCTTTGATGCACACGGATGCATGATGCGGAACAGCTAAGTGGTGTTATTGCCCTGCAAACAATTGACAAGCAGTAGGAAAAAAAACACACTGAGCTGTTTGGTCAATAGAGTGGCGGCTACGGTTGATCTTCTGGCAGCGTTCTTGGGGTGTCCTTGATACAGTGTATTTTCAGACACAGCGCTCCAATAGGCCTGACAATCAATCGGCGTATGGGCCATAATTTTCTGCTCCCCGCAGCGACGATTTGCAAGCTTATGAGCATCTCACTCTCGCTGTCACACCCTAAACCTCTTCCTCCCTCCCTGTCTCTCTTACTCTTTCTCTCTCTGTCTTTCACCCTTCATCTCTCTCTCGCTGTCTCTCCCTCTCCCTTCCTCTCTCTCTCTCTCTCCCACTGTCTCTCTCTCTCTTTCCTTTACTCCCTTCCTTTCTCTCTATCTCTCTTTCTCTCACTGTCTCTTTTCCTTTCTCTCTCTCTCGCTCTCTCTCTCACTTTTCTTTTATTTATACTCAATTTAGCCCTCAGCCCTTGTTGTGCTTCTTCCCCTCCTCTGCCTCTCTCTCTCTCTCTCTCTCTCTCTTTAATCTTCGGTGGATTTAGAGCAGATATTTTTTTTTCCTCAGAGGCCCGCTGACGAGCCTGGCTGCCAGCCTGGTCTGTGTTGCCTCACTGAGATTCCTGATCGATAGATACCCCTTGAAAGGTTAGGTCTGTTCAGGGAGACACATCCTTCTGACTGGATTGTTAAACTAGTGGAAGAAATGTCAATAATTAGCACAGCCTATGTGCACCAGTCCTCCAACCTCTTTATGCTTTTGGCCGTTCTTTTTTTGTCTCGTCTTCTCAAGATGGTAGTGTTGAACATGTGAGCAAGTTCTACTGGCAGGAGATATTCTCTCATTTCCTCTTCTCCTACCTAGCCATTAATGCTGCTGCTAATGTGAGTTCAAACATCAGCTAGCACACATACTGAAAGTATGCTTCCAAGTGGAGTGTCTGAACTCCCTTATCTGGGCTGTATATCAAGCATCTTTTTTCCTCCAGCTGGACCAAAAGCAAGATCCTGGACATGTTGTGGTGCAATCGATCTTGTTTCTGTTTTCTGAACAGTCGCTGTGTGAAGGTCTGTTTGGCCAGAAGCTTAGAGTAGAATGGAAATCTCTCCTACACACACACACACACACACACACACACACACACACACACACACACACACACACACACACACAGACACACACACACACACACACGCACACACACACACCATGACACATGTCCCCTAGTCACAGTTTGAATTATACTGTGATATTTGTTTTAGCTCAGGAACAGGTTCAAAGCGGCTCGTCTTAGGTATGCTCAGACCCCAGGTACGCCATGCACTAGACCCGTTACAGTTTGCATACCAGGAGAAAGTGGGCGTGGACGATGCCATCACTTATCTTCTACACAGGACACATTCTTACCTGGACAAGGGGAAAAGTGCTGTGAGAATCATGTTCTTTGATTTCTCAAGTGCTTTTAACACCATCCAATCCCTCAGACTGGAAAACAAGCTCTTGCAGATGGGTGTGGACTGTGATCGCTCCGTCAGGTAATCTGTGATCCAGGTTACCAGGTGAGCGACCACTGTTCGTCATACTGAAGAACTGTCTCTCTGACACTGTGATCAGCAGCACCGGAACGCCACAGGGAACTGTGCTCTCTCCAGTCCTGTTCACCTTGTACACATCTGACTTCCGCTACAACACTGAGTCATGCCAAGTTTTCTGACGACACTGCAATTGTGGGGTGTATCAGGAACGGGCAGGAGGAGGAGTATAGGAGCCTGGTGGAGGACTTTGTGCAATGGTGCAAACTCAATCATCTCCAACTCAACACTTCAAATACCAAGGAGATGGTTGTGGATTTCCGCAGATCTAAGCCCACTCTGCTACCAGTCTCCATTGATGGGGTCAATGTCGAGGTGGTAAGCACCTACAAGTACCTGGGTCTCCACCTGGACAATAAACTGGACTGGTCAGCCAACACTGACGCACTCTACAAGAAAGGACAGAGCAGGCTGTACTTCCTGAGGAGGCTGCGCTCCTTCAATGTGTGCAGCAAGCTCCTCAGGATGTTCTACCAGTCTGTTGTTGCCAGCGTCCTCTTCTATGCAGAGGTATTTTGGGGAGGAAGCACAAAGAAGAAGGATGCGGGGCGACTAGACAGGCTGGTAAGGAAAGCTGGCTCTGTAGTGGGAGCTGAACTGGAGTGCATCACTTCAATATCTGACAAAAGGACCCTGAACAAACTGATCAACATCTTGGACAATAAGTCTTATCCACTCCACAGAACTATTGTTAAAGGAGAATTCCGGTGTGATATTTACCTAAAGTGTGTTGAAACATGATACCGAGTGTGAACGTATGTCTCATAGCCCATCTCGGCTTGTCCCCTGCACTCCAAAATCTGGCGCTAGTTAGCTGATGCTACCAACAGCTTTTTCAATGGTGGTGCTTCGGCATCGGGCTAGCCATGCAAATAAATCACTGTTTTACACCATTTACGAGGCTCAATGTATCTCCACACTTCATTGGTAGACTTCCGAGGGCCCTGACATTTAAAACGAGACATTGAGAACTTTGAAAAAGTTACAAGACGATTTATACAGACAGTATCTTCACGAAGTTTAGCGTTTGCAGCCATCTTGAATTTAGTCACGATAAGTCGAGCGACGAGTAAGAATGAACAGGTATGATAAGGGATCAGATTCCAAAAATAATTCCGTGGAAATGCATGGATTCCAGTTGCTGCTACTGGAAGAAACTGGAATCCATGCATTTCCACGGAATTATTTTTGGAATCTGATCCCTTATTATGATAAGCGACAGATCAGAAATTATGCTTACTATTATCATACAACTGGAAGAAAATGAAAATACCAAAAGAGGCTCCTTGTTATCATGACAATTGATCTGTAGCCTTGATTGGTATCACACCAAGTCCGAATTTTCAGACGAAATATTCACATAAAATCATAGTGCTTGAACACATGTTCTTTAATCTTTACACACTGAGGACAAACCCGTTGCGATGAGAAAAAATACATTTGAGAATGAATGAATATCATCCTCGTTATATAAAGACTACTAAGAAGACATGCTAATTTAATTGACATTTAAATACTTGAATGATTTTCGTTACAAAATTCAGACTTCAAGCAATGTGGCATGAGTGAGAGCTAATCACAGCTGTAGGTAATCACAGCCATGACAATATCCTGAATACCAACCCCATGATCACGAGTCCCATATTGCCATTGTACAACAGTTCTACTACCAACCAATCAAGTTTGTAGACTAAGTTTGGATGTTTTCTTACCGTGGTCGGTAAGCAAGAAATTACCGCGGTTTCGCGGTATACCCCCCCCCCCCCAAAAAAAAAAAAATGGATTATGGATTATGAATTTTTTTGTGCCGCCATCAGCCATTACAGCCAATTAAACTTTAGACAGCCGCAGCAACTTCAAAGATCACTGGACCAAATGCTTCAGACATGAAAGAAATAAGCAGTTTATCAACAAGGCTATCACGATTTTAGAACTGTTACATTCATGACACTTAAATGCAAATGTTACAATGCTAGGCTACCGCACATTTTAATGGCTGCCTCAGGTTGTAACAAAGGTAGATCCTAGGCTAGCCTAGACCTACATGTCGCTGTTAAGTTAAATTCTTAACAAACTAGAACATCTTTTTTAATTCTTTTTTAATGAGCTAAACATGTATGACTCCTTTCTGGCCAAATTTTACAGCTTTCACGTTTAACAGCTTTATGTAAATCGAGTTTGAACGGAGAGAATAGAAAAGTGTTACGATTGTGCCAGTTCTCCCCTAATCTCGCATGGTAAACAAATGTAATGTTGGAACATTGCGCCACAAACGCAAAAGGTCGGGTTTGCTTCATCTTTTGATGTTGACGTTTTGAAGTTTTGTTTTGAAAACGGAGGGTTAACCTACTTAACGTAACTGTGGTACTCTTGAGTATCAATGTCATAAGATGGTTCATCACATTACACATCATGACATTACATAGGCCTACTACGTGCACACATGTGCAGGCCAATTACAGGGTGATTCGACTTAATGTAGGCTAGCCACCTGCAGACGTCTAAGCTGACGTCTTTGAGATTCTGCTACGTTTTCAACCCGGAATTGTGCATATGTCGGTTGAAAACGTCAAAGTCAAATCCCCCAAATGTTTTTTTTTTTTTTGCGGTGATGACGGTGGCGAGCTCAGACCCGCGGTAGGGATCACGTGACCGCGGTATTGCTGGTACCTTCCCACAGAGATGGCAAAAGTACTCACTTCCCGTACTCAAGTAGAAGTACACATACTTGTCTTAAAAAATACTCTTTATTTAACTTATTTAATCAAGTAAAAGTAACAAAGTACAGGCTTGGAAATTTACTGAAAGTATAAAGTTTATGCAACGGTACCTGGACCATACAAATGTTAGAGTGCAAGAGTGCCAGTCTCTCTTTTTAAATCTTCCCATAACCTGTTGGGCCATTTCTAGCCCCCCCCCCCCCCCCAACATTGCCTACTTCAGAGGGTTTTGGTTTTGGCCTACCATCAAATGCTGGACATCTTTAGAAAGCTAAGATCCTGTAGTTTCTTAGAAAGCACTGGCACAGAGTTACAGAGCCTAGAATATTGTTTTTTCTTTCTGCCGGATAACAAGCTTCTCTGAACTGACCACATTTCAGCTCTGTACTGTAGGTCATTTGATATGATTTTAGAAACACAACTGAGCCCTAGCACCAGGTCTTGTGAAGCTGTGTGCAAAAGTAGATAAATATAGAATGAAAAATTAGTACTTTAGACCATTATTTGCCAAGGTATGCTCATGCGTTTTGTAATGCCCTGGAAACTCCCCAAAATGCATACTGACAATAAAAGTATGCATTTCTGAGGTTTCTTGTAGACTATTTGGATTGTATGTCAGGTTCTGATATAGAATGACTAAACAAAATGGAATAATTACACAAAAGTCTCTATTTTTGCATTTTCTTTGTTGGCTTCATGGGTGTGTATAAGATAGACTATATATCTGCACAACTAATATTGAGTAAAACAACACAAATATTTAATTCCTATGGATTCCTGTGAATATTTCAAGAGCAGGAATGTAGTGGTAAAATAAGAGGTGGGTAAACTATGAATTCTGTGGTCATGGTAAGGTGGACTGCGCCATGTGGCATCAGATTTTTAGAAAAGGCATTCAGAACATGTTTGATGATGGTGGAGGTTATTGTCCAATGTTTATAACAATACAAGTGGCATTAAGTGGTTCATAGAGTGTTGATGAGTGTACATATTGTTATTGTGGATAATACAGTGTGATTTTTAAATGTTAACAGTTGTAATTGGTGAATAAACTCTTTTGAGAGGTGGATAAACTCTAATAAGAGGTGGATAAACTGCGTTTACTTGCGTTTAGCCTCCACTACATCCCTGTTCAAGACCCAATGCTGCATACTTATTGCTAAGGATATAGGCTACACTGCAGCTAGAAGTTAGGGAAGCACCAAAGGCGAGGAGAGGAGGAGGGCATTTTTGACTAAATTTAATTGAGACATACTACTACGTGCTAACATTAACTTTACTGCCATCAAGCTGTAATGATTTGCCGCAAATGAATGCCGCCCAAATCTGTCGAGTCATCTTGTAGTGGTGCATCAAGTGAAACGTATATTCCCATCCGCTATTGATGACGCGAAAAATAATAACGGTAACTCCACTGAAATTATTTGAAACTAAAGTAACAAGCCAGTTTTGTAAAATGTAAGGAGTAAAAAGAACTGATATTCGTGTTAAAATGTAAGGAGTAAAAGTAAAGTCGCCTCAAAAATAAATAGTAAAGTAAAGTAAAAATATCTGAAAAATCTACTTAAGTACAGTAACGAAGTATTTGTACTTCATTACTTCCCATTCTCTGCCTTCCCAGCCCTATTGTAGACATGTAGCATGTCACTCTACACAGCTGCTTAGTTGTGGTTTCAGTTGGAGATATGTTTATCGTTGTACAATAGTGGTGGTGGCAGTTGTAGTAGTGGTGGTACTTGTGAGTAAATGCACTCGGGCACGGTTGCTCAGTTCCCAGTTCCCATGAGGCACCACTAAGGCTCAGAGAAGCGTGCTGCTGCCACTGCCTCCGACTCTTGCATCATGTCGTCGTGAGGCACTGATTATTCAGTGTTTGCTCTCAGGAGCGGCTGGAAGGACGGCTCACGAGCTGGCCAGCAGATTAGGGAGAGGTGGAACACTGCGCAATTGAGGCGTTTTGGGCACATAGTGCGTGTGTTTTGCGTGTGTGTGTGTGTGTGTTTGTGTGTGTGTGTGTGTGTGTGTGTGTGTGTTTGTGTGTGTGTGACTGATGCGCTTTGGGGACTTAGTGCATTTCCACCTGCCTTGATGTAGACCATAGTGATTTCCGTTAGCGGGCTAGCATTGTTGTGTGTGTGTGTGTGTGTGTGTGTGAGAGAGAGAGAGAGAGTGTGTTGGATGCCATATTCTTGGGCTAATCTGTTTAAGTCTGATCTGGTTCCCTTGGCTGCAGCAGTTATGGCTTTATAATGTGCAGTGAATTGTCACTTTCCTCCAATGCTATTTGTGGCCACCACGGTTTTGCACCTGGAGTGTAGAACTTAATGAGTGTTATATTACATACTTATACATGTGTGTACTGTGTCTGGGATGTGTGCGATGCAAGTGTGAGGGTGTATCTGAGTGTGTGTGTGTGTCTGTGTGACTGTGGATGTGTGTGAGGGAGTATCTGAGTGTGTGTGTGTGTGTGTGTGTGTGTGTGTGTGTGAGAGAGAGAGAGTGCATGTGATATATCGGATGAGAATTTGTGATACTTATGTGTGGTGTGTGTCTACAAGAGATAATGAGATGGAGAGGGCTATGAGGGATGAGATCATGTGAAGAGTGTGTGTGTGTGTGTGTGTGTGTGTGTGTGTGTGTGTGTGTGTGTGTGTGTGTGTGTGTGTGTGTGTGCACACCATGGAGAGGGGATCGCACCGTACCTACTCTGGCGTCAGCCACAAGGCCTGGCAGCTCTGGGTGTCAGTGAGTGACTGTATGATTCACTGGATCTACTCGCCTCCTGTTCTGAGATTAGAAACGGAGACATGTATCAGAGAACAGTTGTGCCTTTAAAAAATCTACTTTGTGAATGGCCAGGCTGTGCTGGGCTGGGGCGGAAGAAACAGGACACAGTTGGTCGATATCTGTTTCAGCATGTACTTGGTTCCATGCCACACACCATTCAGAAACCCAGCTAGTTTCATTGATCCGGTGGAGACTTGAGTAGCCTTTAGAGAGCACCAGGACAAGACATTGCTTTTTAATCGCTGTTAATACACTCAGCGAGCCCACACTTTATGTATTTTTCCATTATGTACAAGGCCACAGCTGATGTATCATTTGTCAGTTATCATTTGAAATCCGCTGAACGACATCAGAATATCATTAATATCATCTGGGGCTCTTCAGCTCATGAAAGAAGAGCAAATTATGCTAAAATCATATTAGAAGGCATTCAGACATCATTAAACACAATTAATAAGGTGATCTTCAAGCTCCCTCACAACAAGCATTGTTTGTACTATAATTGACCAGGCTGCAATTTGTCAGACTTCAAACAAAGCCGCCGCAAATCAAGTGGGACCTGTTTTCAGTGTGTATATATAGCGGGCAAATTAGCGCATGAGTCAGGAGAGGGTGGAGAGGAAGCCAAAGTCTTTCAGGACGCACAGCTGGTCCCCTTTAGATGGCTACCTTTTAGCCTTCGAAATGCTCCACTTGAACGCCATAAATAGAAAATGATGTCACATCCACTCCGCCTCCGATGATAAGATGCGCTCGCGTGTGCTCAAGAACTTGAGAGGAGAGAGAGAGAGGGAAGTGAGAGAAGCGAGAGAGAGTGAACGGCGCGCCCATCTGTGGCACTGCGTGCTACATCGCATTGGCAATACACTGTGGCTGCCGCAGACAAGACAAGGCAAAGGTTTTGCCTTTTTTTTCCTGTCGACACTCGTGTTAGACCCTCGCCTCTTGCTGTGGACACAGCCATGGATTCAGAAGGGGGAAGCAGACTGCTTTGTTCTGCAGATTAGCCCTAGCGTGTCATGCTAAATGTCCCATGTCTGCCTTGAAGAAGAATTTTCTAGGTTTTACCGAGCATATGTGCCCTCTAAGACCCCGCCAGCTATCTTTAAGGCCACATATGCAGTCCCTTAAATGAACATTGACTAATCTGTGGTGCTTATTATAGAAGCAGCCATTGTCCTACATCTTGTGTGTTTTTCCCCCCTTACAGTGTATGTTACATTTCCTTACGTTTCTAAGAATTATTTTTCTGTCCTCAGGAAAGAAAGAGCATCTCTGTTGTCTCCTTTAATATACACACTAGTATTTTGTACAATTTTCTACAAAAAAAATCTCATTTATGAGATGAGTATGTATTTGGTCAAATGTTACAAAATACAGTAGATACTAAATGCACTCGCAGGTAAAACTAAACTAGACTTTAAGTTTCTTTTCAAACTGGAAACCCATTATTGAGAGTTTTAAATATTAGTTTTCAGGAAGTCCGTGAAGGCTCAGTGGGATAGAGGGGGCAGCTAGCAGCCTCGCTGAGTGATCCAGCTGGTTATTTAACCAGCGTTGGGTGTCATTCCGCCACAGTGATAATTACAGACTCGTTGACTCCAGAGACAGCGGACAGCCAGCTTCCCCACAGCTCCACACAGCTGCTGATTTGGTTGCCCCCTCACAACCCCCCAAAAAAGCTCCAACCCCCCCCCCCCCACACCACCACCACCCTGGAGCCGAGAGCCCTCATCTGGTGCCAGTCTCCTGCCAAGCCTGCCAGCTGCTTCCCAGGATGCAACTGTGCGGGTCGCCCAGAGGCCGCTCCGATGCCAGTCCTGATCTCCATCTAGGATTTGATTCGGATCCCGGTTCCAAGCCCAAAGACCGACTAAAGATTCTAACCCACCTCCCCAAACACACACACTGATCTCTAGAATATAGGATCAAGCAACCAAACGTTCTGACTCTATCAACAATGAGGATGTATTTTGAGTTACACAGCCATGCCTTTAAGATTTAGACATTAATGCGAAACTCTTTAACTCTTTAAATAAACAGCTTTATTTCTATAATGACAGTATATTTTTAACGCTGTAGTAGTCTCATACAAAATATATTCCCGCAAAAACTTTAGAGTGATTTGTCAATGCCGATGGCTCAGTTTCCCCTGATAATTTATATGGGGATACCTGAAGTAAGCAAAAGTGGTCCCAAGAAAAATGTCCGCCAATGTGGTGTCAACTATAACTATAATAAGATGTTTTGTTCAGTGTTTTTTTTAGATCAGTGAATACACATATCTTGGAAGTTGTTCTATAATCACAGGCTATTGATCTCATTCACCCCAGTCACACATTGATGACCTCATTGGGAGACTTAAAGGTTGTGTCTAAAAGTAAAGGATGGGTCCTAGGTAGGACCATTCTTGCTAGTAGGCTACGTCATTGTCCTTGGCAGTCCTTGGCAGCTTGACTTTTGGACAGCCTTGTACAGCCTTTTGATAGTAGAAGAATATTATAGTGGTATTACAAGGTATCTAGTCTGTGCTGTGGGTGATTGGTTTCTTCTGGTGATGTCTCCTCAAGTCAGGCCCAGCTAGGTTCACTCTCTGCAAACTTGTATTGAAGATGATCCTGCAGGGCATACCAATTGGTACAAACAGGCCAAACTCTCGTATTTGACTTGAGGGGATCTTTTGACAGACTTGCACATCTCAAGGAGTGATCCCTCCTGTAACGTCTTCATGAACAGCATAAAAGGCGAAGGAGTTAGAGGGGAAAAAAGGAACGAAAGTAGAACTAGAACGCCACCAATGCTCTCTTCTGTCTGTATCAATCATCCCTCTTTCTTTTTCTCTCCTTTTTCTCTCTCTCTCTCTCTCTCTCTCTCTTTCTTCCTCTCTCTCTATATCTCTCGCTGCCTGATCCCGTCAGGTGAGTTTGAGCTGTTCCGTGTGGCATGCATAAAGAGCTCTAACAGTTCTAATTTTGTCTGCGTCTTATTTTTAGCATCTCTGTTGTAGCGGCGTGAAAGCTTCTGCTCAGCCGTGTTCGCGGTTTCAAGTTAAAAAGGGGAGGAAGAAAGAAAGAGAGAGAGAAAGAGAGACAGATAGAGAGAGAGAGAGAGAGAGAGAGAGAGAAAGAGAGAGAGAGAGAGATGAGAGGGGCTTCCGCTGAGCTTGTCATCCCCACTGTCATGATCAGAGGCGCCTTCGACAAACACCGCCCATCTCTTCCCTCGTTCATTACGTCCTCTGTCGTGCACCGCCGTCATAAGTGGTATATCAGCAGCAGGGGATTGATGCTCCAGGAACGCTTCGGCTTTGTCCCTGGCTTTTAGATCATCTCCTCGGAGACTGACAGGTCTCCCCACCCCCCCAATACCCCCCAGAAAAAAGTAGCTTGTCAATAGCTAAACATAGCTAGATGGAGCGGATAAATATATGCACAAACTGTCTGAGCCGACTGGCTGGGGAAAAGCAGATGTGTGTTCTGACGCCTTTTTTGTGTGTGTTTGTGTGTGTCTATGTGATTATGGTTGAATGTGACTGTGTGTATGTGTGTGTGTGTGTGTGTGTGGTGTGTGTGTGTGTGTGTGTGTGTATGTGTGTGTGTGTGTGTGTGTGTGTGTGTGTGTGTGTGTGTCTGTCTGTGTCTGAGTGTGTGTGTGTGTGTGTGTGTGGTGTGTGTGTGTGTGTGTGTGTGGTGTGTGTGTGTGTGTGTGTGTGTGTGTGTGTGTGTGTGTGTGTGTGTGTGTGTCTGTCTGTGTCTGTGTGTGTGTGTGTGTGTGTGTGTGTGTGTGCGTGTGTGTTTGTGTGTGTCTACTGTATGTGATTATGGTTGAATGTGAATGTGCCTATGTGTGTGTGTGTGTGTGTGTGTGTGTGTGTGTGTGTGTGTGTGTGTGTGTGTGTGTGTGTGCGTTCACATAATGAAAGGTCTGTCAATCAGAACTTTCACCGAGGGACTGAATGAGTTATTGATTGCGTCCTTGTTCCTGAACTGTAATTCATTTCCAATGGTGGGTCTCCAGAAGGGTGGAGCAAGGGGGATTTAGTGCAGGACTAAATCATATAGCACACAGCCGGACACACACTCTGCTACTTGGACCTATGTGATTGCCGTAATTATGTACAATGTGTGTGTGTCTTTCTGTGTGTGTGTGTGTGTGTGTGTGTCTGTGTGTGTGTACTGTATATTAGGATAAAATGATATGCACTTGCATGACATAATACACACATGATACACTTGAATGATACACACATATGATACATACTTAATGAAATAATGCACATTTGTGTCGCGCTTGGAAAAGTTTCAAAAAGTGTCTGTGTAAATTAAATGTGTCAATCCATCACAGGTTATCCCAACCTCCTGACAAAAGCCTGTTGTAAATTTGACCTCTACATGTACATGTAATCCCCTCCCGTATTTCCTTAATTTCCACCACCACTTGAACTGCAGGAGTTGTAGTTGTTACAGCCGGCTCAGAAGCCGCACCATAATATGGAGACGGACATCAGAGTTCATCAAAAATATAGTATTTTATTTAAATAAATAAATATACATTCTAAAATCTATGGGTTCCGTATAAAAGACACACGCACCCAAGAGCATGGCTCGCTCCGGTGTGGAAGGCCAACTCAGGAGCTCCATGTCAGACACATGTCCTTGATGAAAGTTTCAACTGTTTTATTTAGGGGACGGTGGTGTCTTTGCGTAACCAATAGGGCTGTTGTACATTTTTGCACTCAAGTGTGAAGGAACGGTTGAGTCATTCGTGAATACAGTAGGTATGTGTGGGTCTCCAAATAACTCTCACAATATAGCCAAGAACTGCTCACCCAGGGACAGGTGTAGGAGTTATGGTGTTATGGACCATGGTGAGGTATTCATTTTTGACAATGCGTCTCAGAATATCCAAGTTGATTGATGGTATTTATTTAGCCCAGGGTTCAAGTTAAGCAATGGCCTGCTGGCCCGGGGGAAGTAAAAGAGCATGCTGGTTGACCAGTCACTGGTCAGGCTAAGCTCACCTGTGATTCTACCTGGTTGAAGCGTGAGGGAAAATGTTGCATTGGACACACTGTTTAGCCCTCTAATCGTAACTTAACCCAGATTCTAAACAACCTATTTTCTCAGTAGTAGAAGCTCCAAAAATAGCCGAATAGGGACAGTGCAAATGTGCCTGATGAGTTGACAATTAAAAGGCATTGGGCAGAGCACAAGCAAGTGGGAATGCTTGAACAACAGAGTGGATGATGGAGGGAGAGAGAAAAAGAGAGATGAAGAAAGAGAGAGAGAGAGAGAGAGAGAGAGAGAGAGAGAGAGAGAGAGAGAGAGAGATGCAGACACCCACCTTCTTAGTGTTTGGTCTGTGGACAGGCAAGAAAGGTGGATTCCAAATTGAAAAAGAATGTCAGCACAGCCAAGATAATGGTGCAGAGACACTGTTAGGATATCAACCTTTTAATGAGCGTCCCTCTGCAGATTCGTTCCGCTGTTTCTGTTTTCTTTTGTTCTCCCATCTGAACAGATTCTCTGCCTGTGGTCGGCAGTGCCAGCCACGGCTCTGGGCCGTCTGACGTCAATGGTCATTATTACTCAGGAATGTGAGTGTGTCATTAAATGATTAATTCTCTTGCCTCTCAAGTCCGGAGGAGTGCAGGTTTGAGTCACAGTCAGTGGGAGGTGGCATTTCAGGGGTGGATTTAAGAGTCAGAGAGAGAGAGAGAGAGGTGGAGAGATGGAGAGAGGAGGTGGTGTCCACTGTAGTCACACCTGCAGATCAGTGGCAACATACCAGATTCTAATCAAACTTTGCTCAAAGTTTTAGCATCTTCCCTGTGCTCTAGTTATCTAACTGCTTACGTACCTCCCTGCCTTAGGGCTTGGTGATATGACTTTACATCCATATCATGATTATTTCATTTTTTTTAACTTGCTTTTTACACATGCCTTCATAGTGATCTGACAAGCTATCATCATCCAGTCATTGTGCCACCAGCTTTGTTTACAGTGAACTCAAACTAGTGTTGGACATGATGGAGGCATGAGGTTCAACACAACACGATTGCATTTTTCTTTTAGAGGAACACGTCTTTAGTCTAGCTTAGCATAATTCATTAGAAGTGGAAATAGAGAGCAAATGTACTGAGACAGAAAGAGAGAACAGAAGAGAAGAGGCGTCGATTGAATGTGACTTTATTAATAACAGTTACAGAATAAATCAGTTAGTCCTAAGAAAACGCCACCAGTGCTTTGGGATAAAGCTTTAGTGAGGCCAGACTCTGACCTTGTTGTCCCAGCCAGCCAGTGACTCCCAGCCTGCTGATATATGTGACTGGCATCTCTATGTGGTAATGCAGTAATGTGGTAATGGTTTGTTGGCAGAGGAGGAACAGCCACACACACACACACACACACACACACACACACAGACATATGGGGACACACAGAAACACACACACGTTCCCAAGGAAAACTGTTTCCACACACACACATGACCATGTAGCAATTATGTCTCTCCCTCAAACTGTCAAAATGGATTGTGTTCACGAGCTGCCATTGTCTTGACCTCACCAACTGATTAACTTCACCAACCTACCACAACACTGCAGCTTTACAGTGACGGCATTCTCTCCACACCACTGGGTATGGTATGGGTATCAGATTGCACACACACACACACACACACACACACACACACACACACACACACACACACACACACACACACACACACACAAACAAACACAAACACATTTACCCACATACATACTGTACACACACACACACACACACACACCAGACCTCTTGGTTCAACTGTGTTCTAGCAGCTTCTGCATTGTGAGAGGGCAGCCTCTGGACCGCCTGACATTCAGCTACATGATTGGCAGCCCCCTCTCATTCTAAGTAGGTCGCAGCCTCAAGTGGAGAGAGAGAGAGAGAGCGAGAGAGATAGGCAGATAGAGAGAGATAGACAGAGAGAAGGCGAGAAGATGCTGGAGTGGACATCAGAGAGGGGACGAAAAGGAAAAGTGAATGAGAAATGTAAAGACAAAAAAGAGTGAGGGAACAAGTGTGGATGAAATAGAATAAGAGAGAGAGAGGGAAAGAAAGAACATGAAAATGAGTGAAGGACTGGAGTATGTGAGAGAAAGAAGCAATTGGGTTCTGCTTCACTGCCCTCCCATGGCTGGAAGCTGGACTGAACTTTAGCCCTGCGGATGAGTAGAAGACAAGAATATCCTTTGGTGGACACACAGACACACACACAGACAGATGTGTGTGGGGGGGTAATCATTAGTCATGTGACTGAGATAAAAGAAATTAAGGAATTGGTGATGAAGATTATTCAACTGAAGTGAGCCAGTCGCCTTTGTCTATATGTATGTGTGTGTGTGTGTGGGGGGGATTGCATGCATATGTGTGTGTGTGTGTGTTGGAGGGCGGGTAAGTGTATTTGTGTGTGTGTGTCTGTGTGTGTGTGTGCATGTGTGTTTGTGTGTGTGTGTGTGTGTGTGAGAGAGAGAGTGTTGCATGGACATTAAAGAAAGATAGTAACACTTCAAACCATTCATAGTTGCAAGCGAGTGTGCAACTTTAGTCACCTCATTCCCCTACTCATGTGACCTCCTCCCTGGGGTTAGGTAGAGAGAGAGAGAGAGAGAGAGAGAGAGAGAGAGAGAAAGAAAGATGTGACACATAAATGGCGCAATGGGGAGTGATATAGAGGGATAGAGAGAGAGAAGAGTGAAAAGTCATGGAAAGAGAATGATATAAACTGACTCAGAGAGACATACTCTGGCACAGATAAAAGGAGAGAGGGAGTTATAAGGACATTGAGAGGGAGAGAGAGAAAGAGAGATGGATAGAGAGAAAGTGGGCAGCTGTGAGGTGACAGAAAGAGAAAATAAACTGGGAGATAAGTCTAAAGCATCACAAGGATAGATATCACCATAGGGTTCTGTGCACATTATTATAATACTCACATTGCACTGAATGACTTCTCGTGCTGAGTGCTCTTTACACACAGTCGCTCTCTCAGTCTCGCACACACACACACACACACACACACACACACACACATATAAACACACAGTCACACACATGCACACACACACGCACATGGCCTGACCTCAGTTCAGGTCACAGAGAGGGCTCTGCCATCCACTCAACAGTGAAACACATCCATTGTCTCCCTGCTTCAGTCTCAAGCAGCTCCTACAGAATACTACTGTATACCCAAGGGTTGCCAGATTCTCTCTGGTGGCACACAGCATCCTTTTTGCCAGAATCCTCTCGGCCCCTTTGATAAAGTTTTAACTCTAAGATGTCTCACCGTATTTAGCACAGTGGGATGTAGGATAGTTTCCCACATGGAGTTAAAACATATCAACAGGGGATGAGATATGGGATTGCCTCAGCTTATGCAAAAGTTATACCAGGGGTTGCCAGATTCTTTGTCACATTAGAGCATTTTTTGGTACGAGTTTAGATCCTAGTTGTTGGGTTATTTTCCAGGGTAAGAGAGTTCCTTTTGGAGGTTTTTTAAAAAACTGAAATATTGTGCAATATGGGGTGATATGCAGTACTTTGCTGCATGCTAAGAGACACTGAGTGTTTTTTGTTAAGTTATATGTTTAGGCCTTTTATTAATTGACAGGAAAGTAAAGAACTGACAGGAAATAAGTGAGGGAGAGAGATGGGGAGAGAGTTTGGGCAATGACCTCAGGTTGGACACAAGCCTGGGTCCCCGTGGGGATACAAAGTAATCAGGATGCAAAAACTGGACATCAGGTCACCTCTCCTCATGCGTCACTCACTTTGTCCCTCCGTGCCTAAGTCTGTTCCCCAGAGCTGATTCAGTGCATCGTGCAGACGTGCAGTGAAGCCAGACAAAAACAAATTAACCATGTGATTGTAGATTAAGCTTATATAGATAGATAGATAGATAGATACAGTAGATAGATAGATACAGTAGATAGATAAATAGATAGATAGATAGATAGATAGATAGATAGATAGATAGATCGACCATACCATAACACAACAAACACACATACACATATATATCCCACATACATAAAAATCACTCACAGAAATGTAAACATTTAAAGAGCATGTGAAGTGATTACAAAGGTCTGGTATGGACTGACCATGTGATGCATTGACCATGATAAAGTGCTATGGTAGAGTGTGTGCAATGGTGGTAGTGCAAAGTGAACAGTTCAGGGATTGAACAGTGCAATCACTTTGCTTATTGTTGATATGACTATGAAAAGACATGAATGTAAACATAATAGAACAAACAAGAAAAAGAATATACTTTAGGAACAATATATAACAGGGAATAAGTTATAAGATGTAGATGTTATGACCACAGTCCAGATTGTGTAGGAGGGCTTATATAGCCTGTAAAACAGCCAGGTGGACAGCAGACAAAGTGATAAATAATGTTAGGGAATGAGACAGGCTCATGCTAAAAAGTCAATTTCTCTCCATATTTG
>NW_027468664.1:17064967-17074967 GCF_046254945.1 Alosa pseudoharengus
GTGCGTGTGCGTGTGCGTGTGCGTGTGCGTGTTCGATGTGTGTGTGTGTGTGTGTGTGTGTGTGTGTGTGTGTGTGTGTGTGTGTGTGTGTGTGTGTGTGTGTGTGTGTGTGTGTGTGTGTGTGTGTGTGTGTGATTGTATTATATTTTGGATAGGTATGTCTCGCTCCCCCTGAGTGCTCAAATGTCTTCTGTAGACATGACATGGTAGACAGGAGGGATCCCCAAAAGTCATCAGGTTCCCCAGTCATCCCAGGACTGCACTAGTCTCTCATTCTCTCTCCTCTCTGTCTATCCTCTCCTCTTTTCCTCTCTTCTGGCTTTCTCTTCCTCTCTCATTCTCTTGTTTCTCCTCCCTCCCTTTTCTCATCCTCCCTTTCTCCTCTCATCTTGAAAGTCTTCCTGTCTTCCATTCTCTCTGTTTTCTCTTATTTCTCAATGTTCCCTCTCTCATTCCTCTCTCATTCCCCTCTAGTATTTTCTCTTCTTTCCAGTTCTCTTTATATCTCCTCTCCTCCTCTCTGTCTCTCTGTATCTACCTTTACTCTCCTACCTCTCTTTTCTTCTTCCCCACTCTTTTCTCTGTCCATGCTGCCTTTACCTGTCAGCAGTGTCTTTCTCTCCTTTTCCTCCTCCCTCGCTCACACACCTCCCTCTCTTTTTCACTGGCACTTACCCCCTTCCTGCCACTCTTTCCTCTCTTGTGAATTCACCCCTCCTTTTCTCCCTTTTCTCCCTCTCTCTTCTCTACTTTTTGTTATGATATCCTCTACTCTACTCTTCCCTTCTCTTCTCTTCTCTTCTCTTCTCTTCTCTTCTCTTCTCTTCTCTTCTCTTCTCTTCTCTTCTCTTCCCTTCTCTTCTCTTCTCTTCTCTTCTCTTCTCTTCTCTCCTTCCTTTTCCTACCCCAGTCACCCCTCTGCCTCTCTCCCGGGCAACACTGCTCTCTCCACTTTTCTACCTTCTCTCCCTTTTCTTCCCTTCTTATTTTATCTTGCCCTCCCCCTCATCTCTTTGCCTTTCATCTCCTCTCCTCTCCTCTCACCTCACCCCTACCCCCCACCCCAACTACTCTCCTCTTTTCTCTCTTCTCAACCTCTTCTTCTCTCTTGTCATCTCCTCCCCCACCCCTCTTCTCTCCTCCTCTTCTCCTCTTCTCCTCTCCTCCCCTCCATCCCTCTCCTCTCCTCTCCTCCTGCAGGTGTCTCCAGGCCCTTGATATTTCCCTTGATAGCCCCTCTGCTTCCACCTCCCATGTGTACTCCACCTTTCTCTGGTCATCTCCCCTGTCTTCCCTTTTCTCTCCTCTCCTCTCCTCCTGTCCTCTGCTCCTTTCTCCTCTCTCCTCCCCTCTTATCCCCTGTCCTCCCATTTTCCCTTTCCCCCTATCCTCTCTTCTCCCTTCCCATTTTTCCATATCCTTTCATCTTTACCTCTCTCCTCCTCTTCCTTCTTCTCTCATCTCCTCTTCCTTCTCCTCTCATTTCCTCTCATATTCTCTCTTCTCCTCTTCCCTGCTCCTCTCCTCTCCTCCCATCCTCTCCCTTCCTCTCTCCACTTCTTCTCTCCTCTCTTCTCCTCTCTCCTTCCCTCTCCTCCTCCTCTTCTCTCCTCTCCTCCCATCTCTCCTCCTCCCCTCTCCTCTCCTCTCATCCTCTCTCCTCCTCTCCTTTCCTCTCCTCCTCTCCTCTCCTCCCCCTCTCCTCCTCTCCTCTCCTTTACACTCTCCTCTCCACTCTCCTCTCCTCTCTCCTCCTCTCCTATCCTCTTTCCTCCCCTCTCCTCCCATCTCCTCTCCTCTCTCCTCTCCTTTCCTCCTCTTCTCTCCTCTCCTCTCCTCTCCTATCCTCTTTCCTCCCATCTCCTCTCCTCTCCTCTCCTCCCCTCTCTCCTCTCTGCACTGGACAGGGCCGGGCTGGGCTGGATATTGATATTTAAATGCCAGCTGCCAGAGCGCAGACTCAGACACGAGCCTGCCTGACATTTCTCCCATAGCCTGTCATGCAGCTAGGGCATCAGGCGCCTGCACCAGACACCATGGGAACGCTGATGGGTGGAGGGATCTGTACATCTACACAGTTTCTTTTAGAGATAGAGAGAGAACGATAAGGAGAGAGAGAGAGAGAGAGAGAGGGAGAGAGAGAGAGGGATGCCCCAAATCACAATTGAAAACAAATATCAGCACAGCAGAATAGGAAGGGACATAAGATCCTTGGCCACAAAATACACATACACACACATACACACAGACTCACACACACAGAAAATATATGCCAAATAGTGCACTGTGGCTATGACTTAACCATCACCTTAGCAGATGCAGGGCACATCCTTACCTGCCCAGACCAGAGTGGAGTGTCTTGCTCCCCCTGGTGGCAGCAGGTGGGAGTGAGCCAGAGTGTCATGCTTCATCTCTGTCAGTGTATGTACAGTAAAGGCTTTGCCCTTTCTTGTTTCCCTTCTTGTTTTCCTTTCTCGGCAGTGTTTGTCCACACTCTGTCTGTACACTATTTTTTCTCTCTCTCTGTCTACTCTCTCTCTCTGTCTCTCTCACTCTCTCTCTCACACACACTCACACACACACACACACACACACACACACACACACACACAGCGTTCTGGATGAATAGGCCTTGCGTGACAAGCTCCTTTGCCTGGGAGGTGTGTGGGCCTGTGAATTAGTTCATGCCCATTGCTCATCTGGCTGCAGCTGCAGACCCCCCCACACACACACACACCACCACCATCACCACCACCACGACCACCACCAGTCCACTCCCCTGCGGCACTGAGGCCCAAAAATGGACCCAAAACAAAGAAGGGGAGGATGGTGTGATGTAACGGTGGTGTTGGGTTGATACACACTTATTTCAAAGATTTTATGCAAACGTGTGTATAATGGCAGAGCCCGCGAAGAAGCAGAGAAAACCCTTGACGGAAGACGCAAAGAAAAGGAAAAGAGCTTCAGACCGAGCGAGGGGGAGTTTCGTAGAGAAAAGGCATCAGGCTTGCCTTTTTTAACATCATTTAACATTCCATATCATAGTTGGCCCCACAAGACTTCCTTTTTAACATTCCATGTTATCTTAATGAAGCGGAAGTAGATTGGAAACAAAATAGAACGTTCAAGCATTGTTTTTGTTTTTCTTGTTGAAATGGTCTATAGGCCGCTGCTTGATTGGTCCCTGAACCATTGTGATGTCACAGGTCATTGTGACATCACAGAATGACCATGGAAGTTATAAATGCAATGAGCACCTGGACCAACAGGACTTGCTCAAATCCAAAGCAAATAGTGAATAAATAGATTATGTCTGTCTGTTCTCTTTCTAGCCTATGCCTGCGCAGTGGTCTACCAGTATTTGTACATTTATGCGAGTATGTGTGTTTGTGCATGTGTGTGTGTGTGTGTGTGTATGTACTGTATGTATGTATGTATGTGTGTACGTGTGTGTATGTGTGTGTGTGTGTGTGTGTGTGTGTGTGTGTGTGTGTGTATGTTTGTGTGTGTGTGTGTGTGTGTATGTATGTGCGTATGTGTGTGTGAGTTTGTGTGTGTGTGTGTGTGTGTGTGTGTGTGTGTGTGTGTGTGTGTGTTGATATGGTGATATGTTGATATCTGCTGGCACGGCGATGTTTGCGTGGTGTCTAATGAAAACGTTCTCGCAGAAAGCGGCCGGGAACAGACAGGCGTGTGGGCGGTTGTGAGTAATCCTGTTTACTCCGGGTTTCCATGCACAAGCCGTGTGCCTTGTCTGACTCCGGCTCAGGAAGCACAGTAATGGTATAACAGCAATGGAACACACAGCGACTTGTGAACATATGCTTTGTGCCCGTGTGTGAGACAGAGGTTGAGGAGACACAAGACTCCCAGTGTTTATGGGGATTATGGGGAACTGTCAATCATGTGTCAGTGCACACGCTCTCTGGGCTGTGGTGATCAGGGTGTGTGGCCATGAAATTGTAGTTAGGGTCATTCATTCAACAGGTTAAACTGAACCTTAATTTTTTTCTCTCTGTTCTTTTCTCTACACCCCCACCACGTCGTCTTTGTCCTGGATGGTCTACGTACTTCATGTCTGACTGAAGGTAAGGCACTTTACTCCCTATTAATAAACAGGCATCTGATACATTGACACCCTTTTACAAGGCCTACATTACTCTACACTAAATAATACAAGAAACACTGTTCCAGTACAGAGTCCCTATACCCGCACACTCACACGCACATGCATACACACTAGAGGGTGACAATTTTTCGGGACTCCCGCGGGTCACGGTATTCCCGCGGGTTTCCCGCAGTACGGGAGTAAATTTCACTGTTGGTAACGTGATTGGGACGGGACAGGAAATAATAAACGGGAGCTGGCGGGAAGCCAGAGATTATTAACTTAAAAAATGACGCTGCAATGCAGTGAGTGCGCCCAAAGACGTGAGGCATTTCGTTTTAGAAAAGAGAACCAATTACAACCCACAATACGTTTGTTGTTGATTGGTAGCCTATCAGAGCAAGACAAGCAGCTGCCCTGTTCACAATCAATCAGCTTCAGCGATAGGCCCTAAGGCAAAATGGATGCAAAGAAACAGTTACAGGCCAAAGTATCAGCAAAGGACAACTCTATTCAATTGCACGAGCTGTCCGGGAAAGCGATTCTCGTTGAGTTTAATGTGTCATGCAATGTTGGGGCATGACACCTTGACGATCGCATTCCTCAATATATTTATCGCATAACCCTGGCGGAACACAAAAAATTGTTTTGTTTACTCATAGCAACGTTGCTATGCTTCGCTGGTTTAACGTGAGAACGGTGCAAACTTAACTGATGGGATGAGATCTAACTATGAAATGATTTAAGCATAGCCTACAGCAAAGTACTGTAAAATATGTAATTTTAATATAGCCCAAAATGATCGGCTATTAAAGAAAAGTTAGACAAGGCTTTCTGCCCTACCAAAATGTATGGTCACCGCACGCTACTGTAGCCTAACAGTCGGATAACTTTAGACATCAACATAGGGAGCGGGACGGGATTCGGGAGTCTTTCTCTCGGGATTTTGCGGGACAGAATTTTTTTGGGGGGGCTGTCACGTGATCGGGATATGACGGGAGTATTTGTGCGGGCTCGGGATGGGACGGGAGTGAAAATTGCTTCCCGTGTCACCCTCTAATACACACACACATGCACACGCACACGCACACGCACACGCACACGCACACGCACACGCACACGCACACAGACACAGACACACACACATACACACACACACACACGTTAAGAAAGTGACCACAGAATGCACTTGTACGCACACACGCACATGCATACACACACACACACACACACACACACACACCGTGGGCACCCTCTTTCCCAGACCACATGATACCAGTGACTAATGAGTTATACTGCACAGTTGACTCTACCGGTAAGCGTAATGACTCACATAGTCTTATGTGCTGTAGCTCTGTGGCTCCTCAGCTTTCTGCTTTCTGCGTCCACCTCACTGGTCCTGAGCAGTGATGCTGGACAGTGTGAGTGGGAACAGGGCTGCTGCCGTCATCCTGCTACTCGGTGAAGCTTTTACGACTGAATGTTTAATTATAGGGGTATGTGGATGTTGTAAATAGTTAAATTAAAGAGAAAAGTAATACACACAAACAAGGTAGTAAATGAATGAAATGACTGGTTTATTGAAAATAACAGTAGGCCTAACGGAAAAGGTGCCGAGCACACATCCAGACAGCTCAAGCCAGGACACATCTATGAGCAGGTCCAGCCAACTCATAGGACATGCAACACAAACACACAGACATCTATGACTCACACCCATGGATCCTGGCGGACAGCAAGGCCCTGCTCTGACGCCATCTTGAGTCTTTTTAATGGCTGACCAATCAGACCCAAGCAGGAGCTCCACTTTGGCAATCAGAGGTGGGCGGGACCTGAAAACAGGAAAGGCAGAAGCACACAGACAGACGGCCAGAACACATTAGGGCCGTAACAGAAGCTAACCGGGAAGTTTCACCACAAGCAACACGTAAGCAAGAGTGCAGAGTAAATGAATCAGTGTACACTGCCCCTGTCTCTAACCTGACACAATACTCTATTTATTCATGTGTTCACATACACACTAACAATAGAAGTGAACTGTAAAGATACGCTCTGCTCTAATATGTGTGTAAAGTGCTGCCAGGGTAAATGGCTACACTGATTCTTATGGAATTCTATAGGTAACAACAGATAGACTGAAGGGTGACTAAGAAAAGCTTCTAAAACGGCTCTGGTGTGAATTACCAGTAAGGGCACTAATCTGAAGCCCAAACGCGATGACCAATCTTTGCTCATTTATGGCCATGTTACAGGGCGCAATCAAACATAAGTCGAGTAATTAATAGTGTTTTTTTTTTTTTTAAGGTAGGAGGAACATGATGGAAGTTCACATTAAATGATAGTTTATCGTTAATGTTTTTTTTTTTATTTGTAGGTATTCTCCTTTTTCAATTTACAATGTACTAGTGTGTTCCCATTTAGCGCTGAGGGGCACTGCCTAATGCGTCGAGAACTGACAGATAGTCTCATGTTCGTCCAGCACAGGAAAGCAACATAGTGCAATACCAGGCGTTCTGGGTGCACTGTTGGTATTGACGGCCTTTCAAGCTACAGCATGTGAAGAAGCTAAAGACAGGTGAAATAGAGGGCCGTAGTCGGGGCTAGTTTAGAGCCCCATAGACAGATGGTCAGCATTCTCATGTCCTCTATTCCCCCCCTTGCTTCTCCTCCCAATGGTTTGAAGGTGTAAGAGTGTTTTCTTCTCACCACCCCCACCTCTCTGGCTCTCTTCCCCTCCTCCTCCCCTCCCTTGACATCTCTCTTCTACAGTCTGTTCATTTCATCTCTCTCTCTCTCTCTCTCTCTCTCGCTCTCTCCCTTCACTCTCTCTCTCTACTCTCCTCCCACCCACCACCTCTACTAGTAGTATACAGTAGACTGCCATGTTGTTGCCAGGTTTTTCTCACTGCTACAAAATCTCAACTGTCTAAAGGTCATTTCTCGTTTCATTTCCTGAAATATGCTAGTTGTGGAAGATTGGGCTGTGCTTGAGTGATCGTGGGTGTCTGGGCTCTCGCCAATATGGAGTTTTATTAAGCTGTGAGAGAGGAAAAGGACTAGAGTAATATAAGATCACTATGCAGAAATATCATATCAATCTTATAATATAACTAAAGATAACTATAGGAAGGAATGATATAGAGGGGAAATATATTATAGAGGTATTGCGGAACATCATAGAAATATATATTTAAATATTATAGAATTACTATACTATTTTTATGTGCTACTGGAGCTAGAGAGAAGAGTGTAATGCTGTTTTTACTGTCACCTTTGCTTTGCATATCTGCATGCTAATTGCTAGCACTGGTCAGGGCAAGTTTTTCCCATTGTTAAAGGTCCTGACCAAAGATCATGAAGTTAATGAAGGTCATGTCAGTAATGGCCTGTGTATTATTGGACCAGCTCTGATAATGGGGCTTACAGTATGTATCTTACAGAGCTGAGCCATCTTTGACACATCTATGGCTATGAGCTTATTACACGTTGTAACAGGAGTAGCATTCCCTTTCCTGTTTTGAAAGTGTTCTCCTTTTATGCCATAATGTGTTCAGACTTTCCCAAGCACCATCACAAGACACTGGATACTTAAAAATGACATTTAAGTTGCATTACATCCAGAGCTGAAATTGACAATAAGTAGCTATTTTTGTCAAATGTTGACACAGATGATGTCTTTTGGCTACAACTGTCCAAGACTTTAGATGCAATTAAAATGTTCAGCAATGGATATTAATGCAGTTTGGGTTGCTTTGTGTTTGTTACTCACAGTCATATAGGCTCATCAGGTTGCAGTGCAGTGTGTTGTGTAAAGGCTTTCTAATGTGGCTCTGCCCTCTAATGGCTAAATGAGGTACTGTAGATACCAGGTGACTGATGACATCACTGTCTGATGCTGCTAGTGGTTCTCTGAAGGCTCTCAGCATGATGCACACCTCATGAAGACATGCCGCAGATCATAATATTATAGGGTATATATCCCTGTCAAATGCATATAATTTTATATATAATATTTAATTCAATTATTTATGTTGTTAAGGATTCATATACTTTACAGTTTGGCATGATAAGGATGGCTGTAGTTTTCAGAATAGATATTCATCACCATACATTAGTGTAATGCCACTCTGAACTGAAGCGTGCTATGTCTTATTTGGATTGTGTCACAATGAGCTATCATCGACTGTTGTTTATTCAGGGAAGACTAACTGAGCATTAAGCTCTTTTGCAGCAATGCAAGATATAGGCCTAGCCATACATAGCCATACAGTGTATAATACTAACAAAAGTGTAAGATAAAAAATGACCACTAGTAAATTAATAAGACAGATTCTAAGACAGATTCACAAAAACAATGAAAACGGTACATAGCAAAAAATATACAGCAAACTTATCTGCAATGCATTAGCACTGCACAGCAAGCATATCATCAATCATACGTAAATATGTCTACTACACATATGGGTCTTGTCACAAAACCACTTGTGATTTGTAAAATATAAACATGATGCCAAGTTTATGTCTATCAGGATCATGGGGTCACATATGCTTCATATTGATGCTATCATGCACAATAAAGATGGAAATGCCTGCAATGATGGATTAGTCTTAAACAGGGTGTATTGGATATGGCATGCACTCTGAACTTGAGAGTGCTATGTCTTATTTGGATTGTGTGTTGAGTTTTTCAATTCCGTTCTATTGTATTCTGTTCTGTTCTGTTCTATTCTTTTTAGTTCTGTTCTATTCAGTTCTATTTTGTTCTGGCCTCTTCTATTTTACAAGTAGGCCTAAATGAAGTCCCATATTATTTGTCATTGCTAATGAACCAGTCTGTCACAGATAAGAGGAAGGGGGGCAGACAGAGGAATATTAAACCAAAATGCAGTTCTGTGGCCAGGCTCTGAATGGCAAAATTGTTGAGGAAATGATTGATACAAAATAAGCCAGAAATCCGCAACAAGACAAGTACAAAATTAGACATCTTTGAAATGTACGCAGGGAAAAAAAAGAGTATGGAAGAAACACAAATATCCACCTCAGTATTGACCAATGGTGGTCCATGAAGACATTGTTGGTAGTCCTTGACCATGGATTTAATAATGTAGTTTCAATGAAGGAATATCATAATATCATACTGGGTGGTCTATAGGTAGCGATTTTAGTCACAGTGGTAGTCAATGTGTCACAGTCAGTTGAAAACCCCTGGTATAGATACATACTTGTGGTGTGGTGTATCATCATGGCCAGCAGAGGGTGCCTTATGCTTGGAAATAGCATCAAATGAACCCTGCCTGTTGGAAGGTAATCCTTGGGGCCCTATCATGACATTCTAAAGTGCATCGTCACTCGTCAAAAGTCTATTCAAATTTAGTAGGATGTCCAGTTCACATTGGGAGGGGTTTCGTTCTCAAAAGTGGAGCGCATGGCGTAACAAGGTGTTCCTAGGTCTTTTAATCAGTCATATGGGTGTGTTTGGGGCGTAACATCATTTTAAACCAATGAGAATGACATCTGTCATTCCCTTTAACGGCGCAACGCGCGATATGTCAAATAAATGCATCGGTATTTTGGCATTCAATGGCGCATTTGAAGGAGGCTGCTTGCGAGACCGTATGGAATAGTCATTCTTAAACCATGCTTTACTAAAACCTAGCATAGCCTTCACGCATTTGCACTCGTCTATTATTTGAACTCATTGGCAAAGTGAAACTAACTTCACCAAGGAGTCAGTCAACGACAAGACAGTTATATGCAGTTACTTTATTACTACTATTGACTGACAATGGGTTACCATCGAAAACATAGGCTGGAAAAAGCAACACTTACCCTAATGTTGCTCAAATGACTGAATAAAACAACATGTATCCTGCAGAGGAGTTGCTTATATCT
>NW_027468664.1:17079967-17097467 GCF_046254945.1 Alosa pseudoharengus
TTAAAGGTCCAGAGATAACAAAAGCCGAGCACTTTGATGAGCCGTTTTTGTGTGAGTCTCAGATTCATACTTTTTGCCATGTTAAGTGAATTCCTGTTAAAGGAATGTCCTGTTCCTGTTCCTCTCTTTTTTTGAATTCAGTTGGTAGTCAGGTCCATTAGACATTGAAGGCTTTTGAAAGGACTAATGGCCTTGTCAAACATACTTTACTCTTTTTGAATGTCTCCTTTTATGTTAGGCCTAGCTAGCCTTTATACATTAGACAAATTCTCAATCATCTTTCAAGACTTGCGAAGGAAAACTTGCGTGTATGGTTTTGATTGAATATGCAGGGAACTTTGATTGACAGGCCTTAAGACCTATGTACATGCAAAAGTGCTGACAGTGGAAACCGCCATAATGTTGAGGTCAGAGCTGTTTTAAAATGCAGTGATGGAGGATGATTGAAAACCTCCACAGCAGCACTGCAGATGTAGCCTCACACTGTTTGTATGATTTCCTGTATTTCATTTTCTGTATTTCAGTGTGTGTGTGTGTGTGTGTGTGTGTGTGTGTGTGTGTGTGTGTGTGTGCGTGCGCTTTTTCATCATAAACACTGTCAGCACTCATTACGCAAATACATTTCTCTTCTTGATGCATTCTTTTCACACATTCCGCATCTGGAGTTTATTTGCATTGAAGAAGAAGCCACATCGTGTTGTACTGCCTCCTAACACAGACAGGTTTGTATAGTGCTTTGACTCTGAAGGACCTTTGGTGTCCATCTGTCTGCTCTGTCCAAATTGCATCCATTACTAAGATGTGATATGCCATTTGATTTAATCATTCCCCCTTATCAGGGGACATCAAAAATGCACAGGGCTGTCCAGTCTCCCTGACCGTCCCATATCAAACCTCACCATGCACTATTGCTTTGCTTAAATAACAGGGCTGGGCTACTTTAGCTGTCAACACTGTGATAACCCAGAGTGAAATTACACTGGACATGAAAAATGACGGAAGTCAAAGACAAGAAGTAACATGGCAAAAAGATTGTTTAGTAGGGGTCATAACGCAGCGTTAGCGTCAGTGACCAGCACCAAATTTCCGGTCCAGTGCCCTCTGTGGCCCAGGTTGGAGTCCGGCCTGAGGGTATATCCCATCTCTCTCTCTCTCTCTCTCTCTCTCTCTCATTTCCCATCTCTCTCTCGCACTCATTCCCTGTCCTCTCTTCACCAAAACGTTCAAAATGTAAAGTAAAGAAGCATTATTTCCTTTCCCTTGTCTTGTCCTCTCTTCTCTGGGTAAGAATCGCTGTCCCCTCCTCTTCATTTTGAAAGGGTGTTGTTCTGCACAGTTCTTTGTTTGATATCCAGGCTGATCTGTCCCCCAGGATCTGTCTCCGTCTCTCTACCAGTTTTTGTTCACTCTCTCTCTCTTACACACTCTCTCTCTTTCTCTCACACACACACACACACACACACACACACACACACACACACACACACACACACACACAAACACTAACACACAGCACACAGGAAACACATAGGCATACACACTCTCTCTAGGGCTATATTCAGACACACACACTAACACACACACACACACACACACACACACACACACACACACACACACACACACACACACACACACACACACACACACACTCATACACACACGGAAAAAGAGAGAGATACTCTCACCAGGGCTCATCAGAGCCCCAGTAGGAACTTCACCAAGATATACAGCTCCCACAGAGACAGTGAAAACACACACACACACACACATAGATAGATTGAGATAAGAGAGCTAGCGAGTGAGAAACAGAGGAAGTAGCGTTGCACACTTCCACACATTCTATCAATTGTTTGCAATTCCAATTCCAGTTCCATTCTAGATGTGCATAGCATAATATGGTGTTCTGATTGGAACCCCTGTACTGTATGTATGCAGTCAGTGTATGCTCTGTGTGTAGCACGTCCCCACCCAGGCCAGGCAGTCCGTATATAAACCATACGTTGAGGATCTCCAGACCACATCATCATCTCGTCACATGGCGTTGTCCCCTCTGCCCTCTGTGTATTCAAATGAAGCCATCACTCATAGGCTGGTGGCAGTGGCCATGCAAATAGGTGCCGTGTCGGGGCATTCATTGGCATGCCTGCCACATCTTGGCCACTCACTCGCGTGTCCTTGAGAGTCGCTGGAGGGCATGCAGCTGAGGGCCCTCCTTGAGTCACCGCTCCCCACTCACCCCCGCACCCTACCCCCACGCCATCGTCATCGGCAGGATCACCTTAGCCCAACGGTTGGCACTGGTGCCTTAAGTGACAAGCAAGTGATTGACAGGGGCTGGGAGGGGATATAAGGCCAGCCTGTGGAGGCGATCAAGATGTCCACCCTGGCGACCGTCTCCTCCAGCTGCGATGGGGATATATTCTGACTTAGTTTTGGCCCATCTCTCGCTCTCTCTCTCCCTTTCTCTCTCTATGCTCCTGCTCAAATACACACTCACGCTGAACAGACACACACACACACACACACACACACACACACACACACACACACACACACACACACAGAGCTGTTTTGTTTAGCAGTCTATCCTGTCATAATTTCTTTGAATTATTAGAATTAAAAGACAGTACAGCATGAATTATATAGAAAGCAAGTACTTGGCAAAATGGCAGAAGTCATGGCATGGAGAAAGCACAAGTTGCTTCCAAAGGCTGAGGGAGAATTTCTTTCTGCTGTAAGAATGCAAAGCTTACTGTAGCATCCGACCTTGAGAACAGACCGATAGGAAATGGCTGAAACCTAGCTGCTATAAAAGTCCCACGCCACAGGCTTGTTTACTTGGTTATGTATCAGGTGAGCCATTGTGCCGTGTTGGGGGAAGAGCACAAGCAAGCACTCAGATCCGGTTCTGTCTCACAACTTTGTGAAGCGCATCGTACCTTCCACCGACACAAAGCGCAAATCGGCGTGAAGTTTGCGTTCGTGGATAATGAAACCTCGAGACGACGAGCACATAAACGTGTATTGTGAGTGATGATCAGACCAGAATTTGATATGCCACGGTAGGGAAAATAGCACATGGAGAAGCTTAAGAAGCAGCCATTTCATCCGCTGCTTAAAAGAATCCTCACTGAGTCTGCAGACAGCTCTTGGTCTCGACTAGACAAAAGCTTCACACTAGAAGCTAATTACTCATTGGCTATATTTCTATGATAAAAAGCAACACCCCATTTTTTCTCCACTCCATAAACCATCATTAATGCTACAATCAGCACTCCTCATTTAATGAGCGTGAAATTATGCATCTTATATCCCACAAACAGCTGTAGCCTGTGTAGCCTGTGCTTCAGAACTTCATGGAGCAGGAAGATGAATTGACACCTCAGACCACATTTGGGTGTGAAAAGTGTGCACAGCGGTGAGTCTAAGGGGAGGTAAGGAGGTGAATACCAAGGGGGAGCTCAGTGGCGGCGCTGGCAGACGAGGCGTTTGCCTTTCCCCCTTTCTCTTTCTCTCATCACACAGAGAGGGTGGAGACAGAGGATTCACTTTCAGAAATACGGAGGTAAAAAAAGATGTGAGAAGTGTCGCTCTTTGGGGACCTGGTGACTTAAGGTGTTAGATTATCTTTGTTGTGCTCTCTGGGGTCTGCTTATTAAACTGGCCGTGTGTATGTGTGTGTGTGTGTGTGTGTGTGTGTAAAAAGTATGATTCGCTCTGAGCTGTAACAGGCAGTTGTCATGTCTAGAGAAGGGTCCCCTTCTTCCTTGTTCATCATTCTTAGATGGAAACAACTATTAAAACACCAAACAGGTGTTATACCCTCACTGTGTGCTATTTATATAGATAAAGTATATGGACATGTGATGCAGAGCCCAGTGTGAAGAAGGCACTGATGCCCTGACCTTTCAGCCCCCCAGATGGACACCACATCATCCCAGAGACCCCCACAACACTGTGGCCTTAAGTAGCAGGTTGCCCTAGCACAGGGTTGGCTCAAGGGCCACATTGGGTTTTGAAAACTGACACGACACACATAAAAAAATACATTTTTATAGCTTATAATTTAGTATGAAAAGTATTTGTTTTAAAATATGAATTGCTTAAAAATGCTGCTAATTTTATGCTGTTTAACAAATATATAAATTGTGCACTGTCGCTTTAAGACAGTCACTTTAATTCACGTTTATTTCTCAATGATCTTCTGCCTGCTCCGCTATGGCTAGTGCTGTACCTACGGCTGGGCCCTCTTACAGTTTTTAAATGGTCAGTAGTGGGAACTACTGTTGCCTTCATGATTTCCTTTTAAAAGTTTCTTATAAGAAGGAAATATCAATTATCAACAATGACAAGCCAGCTGGAACCTGCGGCTCTCTCTCCCTCTTGTGAGTGCAGACGTGTTCCCAATTAAATGGATCGCATAATGTTCACGTTAGATCTGCTGCAAAGGAGATAACTAAGAGTTAATTTAGTTTAACATGATGTTATCTCTATTTAACATGATGTTTTGACATTGACATAACGTTCTCTAAGGAGAGTGAAAAGCAGTTTGCAGTAAAGCTAACCAACGTCGTCTCTATCGCAGGAAAAAAATAGCAAGCAGCCTGATAACCAAATGAAATGCTCGGCGGGCCGGATGAAAGTGCTTGGCGGGCCGGATCCGGCCCGCGGGCCGCAGTTTGCCCACCCCTGCCCTAGCAGGAGCTGAACCCACATTAAGCCTGAAATGGTGTCGCCTCCTATTGCTCACTTTGTAGTTTTCCATTTGACCAATGGAAAGACCACACTAGGTATAACTCCCAAATTATTCCCCCAGTCGCAATGAGATCCATTTTTATCCATGGCTAAATGTCTGTTTGCCAGGTGTGTACACACAAACAGCCACACACACAGACACACACACACACACACACTGTATTAAAGATCTGACGCAGTGTTTTAGCCAATCCCATATAGGATGAAGTGGATTGAGGGTTAATCTGATCCAACCTGAACACTCTGCGAGCGAGTGGAATGGAACGCGCAGAGTTGGATTGACTGCTTTACGTTTGAAACCACCGCATGTTTCCCAGAAAGCCTGATTCCTAATCCAGCCCGTTGGCCGTCGTCGTCATTGATTTACTGCATAACCATAAAAAGCCTTCGCTCAAGCACACAATACAGAAATCTCGACTCAAGAAACATCTTTATTTACTCAACTGGTTATCTCTATACCCGCAGAGCCCTCGGCCACAGAACACTGTTTACTTGCCTGAAAATAACCACCTAAGGGGCCGCAGTGGTTGTATCTTTAGATTTCAGCGAGATGATTGGAGCTATTGCCAGACCGTGATTGCTCTCAGTGGGCTTCCTGCTTATGTATGCTTTTGTTGGCTAAAATATGAAAACAGACAGAGGCTGACAAAAGCCATTGAGATATGATTGGAGCTTACGTAAATATTGGTTGCTGCAAGCCTGTTATTACTGTCATTCCAACATCCTTCCTGGGGAAAAAACGAGAGTGAGTGTGTTTACAGACTTTGAAGCGTAATTGGAGGGACAGTGTTCAATTTTGGTACAACATGTCTTGGAGAAACCAGTGTTAACACTTATGAGTATAAGCTAGCTGGGCATGGTAATGGCAAAAACAACACTGGCACATTTGAAATAGGAGTTTTCTTCAGTGCAGATTCCCTCACAAGCTTGACTGCCAGTTCCCCTTCGGGTGTTGCTTGGGTTGGAATGTATTTTGTTTTTTGTTTTTGATGAGATGTCAATTCCCGAGTTCTGCTCGTCTTGGTAGTGCGGAGGAGAACTACTTATTGCACTTTATTGCAGTCTCTCATTTGCATTCTTTATGGATATATCTATGACTTCCTGTTGGATGCATTGTAAGGATACAGTGACACAGTATATACTGTACAGGTACACACACAGACACACACACACACACACACACGTATGCTCGAGATCAGTGATCAGATGAAATGACATAGAGACATACAGTAGGCGTGCGCGCGCACACACACACACTCACACACACACTTACATGTGAAGAAAGGTGAAAAAATAGATGAACACTTGTACAAGTTAATGATACACAAAACAATGCACAATGATACTAGCCTGGCGGGCCATCCTATATCATTGACATGTATAGTCTGGCATCGAATCATTCACCTCGCTTAATCCAAGGGGCGGGCAGAGAATTGTCTTTCAAACTGCCTAGGCATGCAATAGGCCAGCGCTACGACCATATCCGTACCCGGTCGGCAAAAAGGCAAATACATCCTTCTTCGAAAGGAATGACTTAAGTGCATTGTGTTGATCTACTTTCAAAGAAAAGCACTTCCAAAGCAAAGTCCAACTCCTCCAAAGTTGACGCCAACGCCGATTCAAACAACCGCTCTTCGTTTGCCATAGCCACCTTCCTTGTTGTTCACCGTCGCAGGATGTCGTTATCCTGTTAAGCCCGCCTTAAGACTCTCTAACGAACTAGAGCGCTGTGATTGGCCGTCATCCACGGTGTTAAGCCAATAGAAATTCCTATGGTTCGATACTAGACGTACAAGCTGAGCAAATTAATTTGCCGCCGCTAGGGTGCGTCTAGATTTCTAGGCTACAATGATACAGCATTTTCTAATAATCTGCTGTACTGTGGTGGATTGCAAGTTGTTCAGTTTCCCTGGAGTTTATGTCTCGGTGGACTCATCTTCTCATACCAGCCCCATCATCTCAACAATGATGTCACTGGCATGCACCTTTTATGAGTTCTGTCTTTGTTAATCTGTTGCTAGACTGGACCACCAGCATTAAACCGGTGGATGTGGTGATTCAGGGACAAGTTTCAGTTAGTAAGGATGTGAAATTTTTCCTTTAAAGAAAAACTAATAACAAAGCTAACTAAATGGTATAATGGAATTTTGATGGTTTTCATTCAATTTAATAATTGTCTAACCAAGTAGTGAAAGTAGAAAACTTGACACCCTTTATTTTTTATGCTGATCAGTTGTGCTGTGAATCTCCTAATTTGTCTAGGACTACTAGTGGAAACTATTTTGCAGCAGCATGCTTCTTTTAGCTTGATGGATTTTAATGAGGAACTTTGATCTGTTTTTTTAACATGCCCGTACTATACAAGACAACAAGCGCTTCTCATTAATGACACATTAGCTTTTCTGTGCGGTGGCAACGATCCCTGCTTTTTATGCACACCTTTATGCAACAACGCAGGTTCACCCCTCCTCAGAAATGAGGCCATCTCAATGATCAAACACAGGTCGCTAAACAAAAAATCAATTTGCCATACATGTTTGATGGGCAAATTTGCAATATGTGTGCACGCACCTATTTAAGTCATCTTCTGTGTGTGTGTGTGTGTGTGTGTGTGTGTGTGTGTGTGTGTGTGTGTGTGTGTGTGTGTGTGTGTGTGTGTGTGTGTGTGTGTGTGTGTTTGACAGGGTGTAATGGGTTGGCCTGTGCATGAGGACATGCATCTGTCCGCTAATAGAAAGGATATACATTCATTTACAATACAAACATTTGCTCCCATGGCAGCCACACAACCTTACACAATAATCAATATCACAGCAATATTAAATGACATTGCCATAAAATGGAGAAAATTCACTTTCATTAAATAAAAAAGGCTTAGGAGTCCCCATGGTGTATATTGTATGCACTTGTCCTTCTCAAATTTCCTCTAACCTCTATTATGTACAGTGTATCCTCAGCAGGTTCTCCTTGAGTATGTAAGTCAGCAGACTCTGCATCTCCATGCAGCAGAGAGAGAGAGAGAGAGAGAGAGAGAGAGAGAGAGAGAGAGAGAGAGAGAGAAAGAGAAAGAGAGAAAGAACAAAGACACAACGGCCCTGTGCTGCTCTGAGTGGGACAAGGAGCTTACTGCTCGAGCAGCGCCAGCCAATCAGCATGAAGGGCTAGCGTGGCCCCTAGCCAGTCCCAGGGCACATCTGTACGGTGACATCATCGCTCTGCTGCACCCAGACGGGTCCCGTTGAGCGCAGCAGACTTGTGCGGTTGTGCTTTTCCCGCCACTCCGTGGTCTGGTCCAGATTCAAATGTGAAATATCACACGTTAAGCACCACGCTCACTGTACTGTATACTGTACATGATTGAAGCTAAGCAGGCAAAATTTGGCAGCTTCAAGAAAATGTCTCCTGCTCCATTTTTCCACTTTTTAAAAGATTCTGTAATTACAGGAATGTGTTGTATGCCATCTTGCACCAGATCTGATCAACACCAATATTAGCAGATGCCGAGCATCGCCATTTGTTCATACGCTGTTGTAGGCAAAGAAGTATGTGTGTGTGTGGGTGGGTGTGTTGTTTATTTTGTGGCCCTTCTGGTGTGGTTTTGGGGAAGAGAGTAATTCAGAGACACATCTGTGCGTGGGGCTGCTACTGCTGCTACCACTGCTGTTTGTTGCTTTTGCCATTCTTGTTGTTGTTATTTTGGAGGAAGTCAAAGCCCTGGCATACTTTGAGGCCACTGTCTGACTCCATGTGGTCTCGACAGGGGTCCCTGAGCGTCAGCAGGAAGAGATGGGTCCATTTAGGGGTGGTGGGGGGGGGGGCAGCTTTGAGTGCTAACCAAAACCGATCTACACACATGCACACACTCTCTCTCACACACACACACACAGACACACACACATACTTAGACACAGCCCATTCCCACCCCCTGTAGTGTGCCCTGGACCCAGAGCCCCATCTGCTACCTCCGTCCGTCTCTCACATGACTCTCTGTGGAGGACCACGGGGACCTTCGTCACAGCAGCGCTCTGTGGCCTGCTTTCTGCCTCCCCCTCGCAAATAAAAATAACCAAATAGCACAAGGAGTGACAGAGAGAGAGAGAGAGAGAGAGAGAGACGGACGGATGGATGGATAGATGGATGGAAAGAAAACACTTAGATCTGCCAAGCGTCCCTGTCGAGCTCATGAATCTGATGGTGGCTAATGGCGTAAGAGTTGTATGATTAAGGGCTAATGTCCACGCTCGTTTCTCATGCGAGTAAATCGCAGGAGTGGCCGTAAAAATCGTATGATTGCCAAGTTCTCACGGTGACCGCCCACTGAAACATGATCTGATTCGCAGGCGGGGCCGTTAGTGTGCAATTGAGGACAAGGCCTAAGCCTAGCCAGCCGTGGCCAGACCTCAATTTTATGTGTGAAGTGCGGAGTAAAATGGTCTCAAATGGCCTTGAAATAGCAGCCATGCTTATTACTGTAAATAGGGTGAATATATGGAGCCCACAGAGAAATACTATATGTCACTGTTATCGAAAAAAAGATTTCATAAAAGCCTGGCATCCATGGTGCATGTCTGGCATCCATTTGCTAGGAACTACACCCCCCAAGCTTAATTAAATCATTACACTTAAAAATGTTTTTGACTTAGGAGACACATTCCTCATTCTTTGTATTTCTTTCTTTTAAAAAAAAAAAAAAATCTTTTACACATTTTTCTCAATTCATTGCATGCCCATATGTGCTTTTAAATAAAGTGTTATGGCATCACAACGGGTCATCCACAATGGACCCAATAGAGGGGCAAGAAACTCAATCAAGTTTGATTTAATAAAGCTCGGCAGAAAAGCCCTCCTGGTGATGTGACCTTACAGATTGAGTTACATTAGTCAACAATAGCTGCCTTTCTTCGGCGAAAAGAATCCTGAAGAAAATTGAGCGTGGGCAGATGTGTTTCGCTCCACCTCCCTGCGAAAGAGTATGAAATCAGAAAATGGTCACCTTACGAGATGGTCAATGAAAGATGGTCTCTACTCCTAATGCTGTGACTGACATGAGTGATCCAAACATGGACAACCCACAGAAAACTGCATAAATTAATATTGATCCCAGCCCTAAGATTGGCTCTCAATACATAGGCAAGCGTTTGTGGTTAAAGTAATCCAACAACTCAATGTAATTGCACCAAACGAAAGTCATTTGCATCACTATACCATGAGATTTCTATTTCAGATGTGGGTTAGCCTGTAGTTACTAACATGATTCCTGCTGAGGTTAATCATGCTTCATCCAAGACCCCTTCCACCCTCCCTGTACCATCAGCCCTTACAAAGTGTGCATATTCACACTTTGTAAGGGCCCATACAGCTTGTCTATTTCCTGTGGTATTGGGTACATCCTTTGGTATTAGAAACGGGGGAAAAGATTGCGAACTAGGACTGCATATCCTCTAGTGAAGTCATTACTCAAACTCTGCCAGGCAATGTGTAATGTTCACTACCTATTCATGCCCCATGACAGAGGTGTTGCTGCACTTTAAAGATATACTGTGCTATATGCACTTTCTTAAGTGGTGGGTGAATTCACTTTGTGATGCTCTATAGTATATGTGAATGCATCATTGATGCCTTCCTTTCACACCTCTTGCTCACCTATGGCATGTCTCTTTCTCTCTCTCGCTCAATCTCCCTGCCTCCCTCATCACTATCTTCTTGCTGATCAAGACCCAAGACTATGCATATATCCCCACATTATGACATCTTTATGTTAGCAGACAGATGTGCAAGCCTTGAGGTGCAATAAGGGACACACACCCAGCACATGTTGGCTAATCTGTATGTTGAACACAATTCATATCTTCAGCATAGTGGTGACATGGAAGTAAAGCCCAGCATTTTGCACAAAATATTCCTGAAGGTGCATGTAGCATTCTTTGGTTAGTCTGAGGGAAACTGGTCCCTCCTCTGTCCTCACACTTTTCCTGCTCTCCACACGCAACGTGTTATTGGTTAGCGAAGCTCTGATGCTCTGAATAATTACTTGTGAAGGCTGTGGCCGAGGGAGGCGATTATCGCATCGAACAGATGGGCTGGTTCGCTGCATTGTCAGTGTCCGCGCGGACAGCGATAGGCAATCATGGACCTCGCATATTTCACTGACTTTTCACTCGCCGAATCAATAACGCAGACATTATAGCGTGTTGCCGTCGCCGGCACCAGGGAGGAGTGAACAGAAAAGATAGACAAATCAACGTCTTGTCATTTTCTATTGTGAGCGGTGTCTGCCTTGCTCTCTTAGGGTGTGAAGTAGCGAAAGTGTCGCTACTTCGTGTCCGCCGGGGCAGGTTGGACCTCGGCTTTCATCTTTTTTTCTCTCACTGCGCTTGGGAACGCGTCCGAAAGTAACGGATCTACTATTCAACTCCACAGTAGTGTTAACAAACTCCGTGCACTTATACATCTCTTTAAAGGGAATATGATTTTTTCAGACATGAACACGGGGACCAGCTCCCCGAAGGTGCATCCACCTAATGGGACACGGTTTTATACATTCCAGGTAGGCATCTTATTCAATTATCCGGTTCAGTCTATAGGTATTCTTTTGAGCATTGGTTTGTTGCTGTTTTCTGATATATTTTGCTTGCAAGGCGAGTCGTATGAGGACATTTGAAAGCCATAATGCATATTGCATATTGAATTGCAATGTGGAAATATTGTCAGCGTGCAAAGTGCTATTGATGGGTTTGTTCTTGTTCTCGCTCGGTGGGTCTCTGTAGCCTATAGGCTACTTCACGTACCTTATCTACCTCGATACGTCTTGTCTACATCAGATTCTGTTTGTGTTTTCCAATGCTTAAATCGCACTATAACAGTTATTTGCAGAATGCAATTTGTCATTTTAAATGAAGAACTGAATCACAAATAGGAGACCTACTCCAATGTAGGTTAATGTGATAACTAGGCTACGTAGCCTAGGTATTATGAAAACATGAGGAATGTGGTAGTGAAGTTGAGGTGTATGTTGGGTTTTAGATACGCTATCAAAGACGAATTTGCATGCACACTGAATTATTAATGGCGACGACAGACTAATGAATGTCACAAATGAGGTTTTCTCGTGGGGTGGTGGAGGGATTTCATCTGACTGCAGGTGGAAATGCGTGAACTACTCGGTCATCAGGAGTACAAGCATTCTTGTTAGGATAACAGTGGGACACTATGCCAATACATCACAAATTGCATTAGCATCCTTTCTACCCAGTTGGGCGGCTACTATTATATTCTCCTCATTAAATAAGTCATCTGAAATTAGGGCTCAGCGCAGCTGGAATTCCCCGAACCCCTTCCTTCTTGCGCTGAGACACGCACATGATGTGAAGATGTAAGCGTTCGTTCCCAGCCCAGTGTTAGTTTGCGATACTTTGGGTCTCCAGTGAGAAGTGAATGTTGTAATGGCGCATTTCAGTGGACGTCGATGCACCGTTTGGATATAGACTGAATGACCCTGTACCTGGGTGTGCCTGTGTGGTTCAGAACACATGCTCTTAAATGAGAACAGTGACAATTGAGTATTGATCTTGTCTTGTAAGATGAGCCTTATTGGCAACTTTCACTGCCACTTATCATTAGCAGTGAGACTAAATGTCCCAGGGAAAATCCCATATGGGACCCCATAGGCAATCTTTACCATTAACACCGCCACAGTTATCATCTTTTCTTCCTCATACCGTCTTCCTCCGCTCTCTTATCTTCACCCTCTGCCTTGTCCTAATTAGGATTATTTCAGTATGTTGGGTTTCTTTTTCACTCCCATTTCTGTGCTGTGGAGTGTTTGAGTGGATGGATGTTCCAGGTGCACCCCGTGTTAATGAAGGTAGATTCCATTGATGTTGAGGAGAGGCTTTCTCTGTTTAGCTCCCACACAGTGTTTGAAGTCCCCTTGTGAAGATACGATAGACGTGTTTCCTCCTCTACACTAGGTATGCACAGCAGAGAGGGGTGTCATTAAAATCAACAATCTTACACCATGCCTCATCTGTAGACTTTATGACTTGGAGTGCCTTTGGAATGTCCAAAGCATTAAAGCTAGATTAGATGGCTGCATGTTTATTAAATGGATCATCGCGTGCCAATTTGTGGACAGACGGGACACAGAATGACACTTGCTGCCGAATGGCACATTCCAAAAGCGCTTGGCGTCAAAACTGACATCCAGGTGTCTTGGTAATTGTAGTGATATAGCGTGTGCCCCTAGGCTCGTCTGCATGCGTCCTAGCAGGCCGGATCCAGCTGCCTGTGGCTGCTGTACGATCTACCACGCTTCTGTCTCTCTGCCCCCAGCATGGCACCACCCTCCCCTGCCCCCCCCCCCCCCCTGTGCAGTCTCAGCTTGGGCCTCAGCTCTGACTGATCTGCCATGGCAGACTGTTAACAGGTACACTCTCTCCCCCATAGGGGCTGAAGAAATCACATGATTTAAAAAAAAAAAAACACACATCCCTCTTTATCCCCCCCCTGAAAAGCTGTGAAGTAATAAAAAGCTATTTCACACATTGTGGCCCCACCCTACCTCCATTGGAGGATGAAGAAAGATAGAGAGAGAGAGAAAGAGAGAGAGAACATTGTTGTTTGTGCCAAAGGTTCCCGTGGAAACAAACGTAAGCAAACAAGTTGTTTAAATACAGCGTTTCCCACTCCTTCATCCACTTCCTGTTTAGGTTTTTCACTTCCTGCAATGCATTTAACGCTGCAACAACGCTAACAATGCATTTAAGCTGCAGAGTGTATTCATTTATACTGTCATATTCCAATGCCCTCGCTGCAGAGGAAAGGCTCTTAGTCCTATCCAGTTGCTTTCACATTCTCTGCAGGACTCACCCAAGAAAACATTCATGAGTCAATATTAGAGTTGGCATAGCGTAGCAGACTTCAAACAGGCGCGCCAGCTGGGCACACAGACATAGAGCACCACCACTGCCCAGTTCGGCCCCTCCTTAAACAGACGGATTCATGTTTAGATGCACCTTTGAGGATGCTGCAAGTTCAGAAGTTTAAAACTGCTGTAATGCCATTCCTACCAGGGGTGCATTTCCCAAAACCATAGTTGCTAACCTGTTAGCAACTTAGTTGGTTGGCAATGGGAAACTCAGTTAGCAACTATGGTTTTTGGGAAACGCCCCCCAGGGCATTAGCAAGCTTTTTGAGCATCATCAGGGGTCAAAGTGATGTTGTTTTTACACCTCTGCTAAAGGGATGTACTAGTGATGTTCGATCACAGTTAACTAATGTGACTTGCAAGGACCATTTCATGCATGTACATTTATTGATTTATTGATATTAATAAATAATAAATACATTAATAAACACATATTAATAAATGTATTGCATATAGGAATCAAACCTGTGCTTATAATTTGTGCAACCTACTTCATTTCCTTCAATTTGGCACATCGGAGAAGAGAGGTGAGGTTTTCTGATCTTTGCAGCTTGGCAAGTGGCTGTCACACCCCCCGTGGTCATGGAAACAGTCAGATAATTCTGTGCTTTACTCTCTTTTTTTACTTCTCAAATCTTTACTCTCATGAGCACTTTACTCTAAAGTCCACTGATCAGCCTGTTGTTTTAATCCCTCATTTGATCTTTATCTTCAGCATGAAATCTTAGTTCCATCATTAAGTGATGGATTTGCACTTAGAGATACTCATAGCAGGTTCCGTGGCGTGGCCTGGCCCAGCAGCCAATAGGAAGTGGCGGATGAGGTCTCCAAGCCACTGGCAAGTGGTGGCTGCGCAGACACTCAAAGCACCGAGGCTCCTCCAATAGGATTACTCCCAAAGCCCCATATCACCACCCTGGTTCAAGGAGAGACTGTTTGGCTCTAGGCCCCTTTGATGTGTGTGTGCGTATGTGTGTGTGTTAAGTTGTGTGACCTGGTGTGTGTGTGTGTGTGTTAGTGTATGTGTGTTTCCTTCTGTGTGCGTGTGTGTGTGTGTTTGTGTTTTGCCTGTATGTGTGCGTGCGTGGGAGGGGTGGGGGGGCGGTTGTGTGTTACCAACATGGCCGAGGCTGCTCTAATGATGGGGCTTTGGCAAACTTGGCATTCGGTGGAAAGAGCCTCAGAATGTTATCACGAGCTGTAAGAAGGGGTTTATTTGGGGTTAATGTGGTGACCCCACTCAGTCATTTATACAGGGTCACGAGTGCAGAACGCCCCCGTCCTGACAGGCTCGTGGAAATGCCCAGAATATTAAAGTGGCTTGGGAGGAAGAGAAAGAGAGAGAGGGAAAGAGAGAGAAATAGGCTGGTGTTTTTACTGTGTTGAAAGCATCCATCATGTCTTTATAGAGTGGTGTGTGCTCTATATAGTAAACTAGATATTTGCTCTTGGAATAGCATTGACTATTTACAGTGGAGTGGTTACGCATGTCAACAATCACCGCTGGGTATGCATGTCAACAATCAAGGGAATCTTATTCACAATAGCGGCGCCTCCCTTGTTTGTGCTGAAGCTTATATGGAGAGGAGCCAAAACCATTATGTAGAAATGAATGTTTTTTTGGTCAGATTTGTTGATTTGTTGTCGATAATGTGGGCAACTCCCACGGAGTGTCATAATGCCATCTAATGAGTCTTCGATGTTGTTATTGTGGTGCTGTTTTCATGTATTCTCTACTCAGTTCTCTTTGAGAAACAGGGCTCTTGTCTGTTTTGCCAGACCGGGCCCTAAACAAACCATATCGGTCATTTTTATGCACCAACTCCAATGCCTGCGACACTGAGTTCCAATTGAAAGTGATTGTGTACCCTACTCAGTATGCAGAACAGAAATTGTCTACCTGAAAATGGAATAGTACTTTGGCTGGCATCCCTCCATCTCTCTCTCTCTCTCTCTCTCTCTTTCTTTCTCTGTCTCTCTTTCTCCCCTCTCTCCAAACCGTTAACAGACAGTTGAAACAGATCCAATCTATTTTACAATTGCTGCCTGGCCTCTGCGGGCCCCCGGCATTGTCTACACTTATGCAACGGCGCTCCATCTGAACTGATTAGTGCCCATGGAGCGCACTCTGCCATGCACCACTTCTGGCACGAGCCCTGCGTCGCGCTAATAGGCATGTTACGCTAATTAAAAAGACTCCGATCATGGGCATTGAGTGGTGTCACTTGCTGATTCATGTTATGGGAGGTTGTGTGGGTAGGAGCACAGCAACCTTACTTGTTTTGCGAATTTGGCGGTTGCAACAAAGAGTTGCGTTGACACCATCAGACATTGATTAGAAGCAGACATCGTCCACACCCCATAGAGTCATGGAATTCCAGACACACAGATGAACGCGCACATTATTGCACACACACAGACACACACACACACACACACACACAGGCGCACAACCACTCACACACACAGGCACACAAAGACACGCAGACACAGGCGCACAAACACGCACACACACATGCACACATAGGTTCACAAACCCAACACACACACACACACACACACACACACACACACACACACACACACACACACACTTGTTGACTCTCACACCATCATACACATCATTATGTAAACAGCAAGTGCAGCAAGTCAAGGGTGGGAACAAAATAGGGAGAGGCATTTGCTGCAGTCTCTTCACCTCTCTTCACTTGGCACCTCTTCCTCTCACACAGTCTTATAGGAGGATATAAGCACACATGGCCCAAAGGGACACAACACACACACACACACACACACACACACACACACACACTCACACGCACACACACACACACACACACTCTCTCTCTCTCTATTTTCTTTTCTCATCTCACATTCTGTTACTCTCCTCTGTCTGTTCTGTTTGTATCTCTCTCACTTTGTCTCCCTTCCTCACATTGCCTCCTGTCTCTTTTCTTCTTAGTCAGGCAGTGCAAGTCTTGGCAGCAGCAGCTGCAGCAGGTCCTGCTTGGGGAGCTCTGGGGCTCTGGTGAAACCGAGGCAAACTGGGCGAGGCTGGGTTTAAGGGTAGGCCTGGTTGGACTGCTTTGAATTTGGGAAGTGCTGGGGCTTTTTGGATGATGCAGGGAGACCGGCGTGCTGGGCTAGGCTGGGGTAGGGCCAGGCCAGGTGGGACTGTGCTGGGATGTTGCAGCATGCTAAGCCTCCTTGGATGTTATGCATCTGTGCTGCTGGGAGACAGCCGTACCAGACTGGGCTGGACTGGGCTGGGCTTTTTTGGGGTTGGGTTAGGACTCTGTGGACCCGCAGCTCTGCTGGGGCTGGGGCTGGTCTGTGCTAGATTAGGCTGGGTTTGAGTCACAATAAACTTTATAGTCATCTCACTCATATACATGCAGACAGTAAGGAGAGACAGCACGGTTCCAGTTAAACGACACGTAAGGGCCCCAGCTGTGGCGCAACTGGCTTGGGCACGTGCACTGTACGCCGGCGAACCGGGTTCGATTCCCGCCCCGTGATCCTTTCCGGATCCCACCCTGACTCTCTCTCCCATTCACTTCCTGTCATTTTCCACTATCCTGTCAATTAAAGGCATAAAAGCCCCCTAAAATATACTTAAGAAGCCCAGTTCAAAAGGTGCATTCTTACAGTGCAATGAATGTTACCTCATATAAACTCCATGGTTATGGATCCTGGATTCCTGGCCCTCCTGGGGCAGTAGGGATGCTGGGGTGGGCTGGGAGGTGGGCTGGGCCCAGGCTTGGTGGATATGGATCCTGGCTCTAGGGAGGCAGAGGATTGCTGGATCAGGCAGGC
>NW_027468664.1:17102467-17127467 GCF_046254945.1 Alosa pseudoharengus
TGGGCCATAACCCCTTGTCATCTCCTTGCTGCAGTATCTCTTTCTCCCTCTCTCTCTCTCTCACACACACACACACACACACACACACACACACACACACACACATACACACACACACACACACACACACACACACATACACACACACACACACATACACACACACACACACACACACACACACACACACACACACAGTCCATCCCTTCATTAATAACCCACCACAGACAGTAATGCATAAGCAGGCACATGCAGTACGTCCAGCACCTCCACTATCTCTTGTTGAATTAACGTGATGTAGAAATGTCCATCCCTTCATGAATAACCCACCACAGTAATGCATAAGCAGGCACATGCAGTACGTATACACACACAAATGTACACTTACCTCCACTATCTCTTGTTGAATTAACGTGATGTAGAAATGTAGGAAAAACCACTGCATGATGTTGCTGGAAAGGATGGAATGGATGTGCCCATTCGCTGTCCGTGGTGCTGAAAACGGAAACTCATTGATCACATGCCCCCCTATTAAATACGTCTTTGATCTTACTGATCATACTATCGCCCTATTGTGAGGCCAGCAGCATTCAGACAGCAGGCTCAGAGACTTCATAGCCACACGTTGTCTGTTTAAGATGTAGTCTTATAGGCCTTTAACTGCGCATGCTGGGAGTCATAGTCATAGTTTCAGTTATAGTTTGGTTGACATGTTATGCACTGTGCAAAATCACATAGTTTTACTGAGGTCTTCTAGCCTGGCGGGCCATCCTATATCATTGACATGTATAGTCTGGCATCGAATCATTCACCTCGCTTAATCCAAGGGGCGGGCAGAGAATTGTCTTTCAAACTGCCTAGGCATGCAATAGGCCAGCGCTACGACCATATCCGTATCCGGTCGGCAAAACGGCAAATACATCCTTCTTCGAAAGGAATGACTTAAGTGCATTGTGTTGATCTACTTTCAAAGAAAAGCACAAGTCCAACTTCTCCAAAGTTGACGCCAACGCCGATTCAAACAACCGCTCTTCGTTTGCCATAGCCACTTTCCTTGTTGTTCACCGTCGCAGGATGTCGTTATCCTGTTAAGCCCGCCTTAAGACTCTCTAACGAAATAGAGCGCTGTGATTGGCCGTCATCCACGGTGTTAAGCCAATAGAAATTCCTATGGTTCGATACTAGACGTACAAGCTGAGCAAATTAATTTGCCGCCGCTAGGGTGCGTCTAGATTTCTAGGCTAGAGGTCTTCATCAGAGGAGACCTTTTGAGAGAACTGTTTTGGGAGACCTTTGAGGGAACCGTTTAGTGGGACCTTTGTGAGACCTTTGAGGGACCTTTGAGGGAACCGTTTAGTGGGTCCTGGCATGGGAACAGCCACGCAACCTCTGTAAGCTGTGACCCACACCGCACTCCTCTGTGCCTCTGAGTGCCACAGTAGCAGTAGCAGCTGTCTCCCCCGTGGCTCTCTCTGCCTGGGGCTGATATTTGTGGCCCTTTGTGAATAATGCAGGGGCCGTAAAACTCTGCCATGTTCAATTAAAGCCGCGTTTGGCCGTCCTCCCGTTCACCGCAGACGTGTCGGGAGAGGAGCCGCCTGTAAAGACTCGCACAGGACATCCCCATACATCCTCTTTATTTGTCTATTAAATCAGTGTCTGTGCCTGGGGAGAGGAGTGGTAAAAGTGGGAGAGGACGGTGGGGATGTTTGTTCACACAGCGAAGGCTTTCCCTTGCTGCGTCTGTCAACAGGTTAAGTGGGGTCTCTGTGTTAACTGTAGATCAGGTTAATCGGTGCAGCTGGCATCAGTTGTAGTCGTAGAGATTTACGTAAGTGGTACATTTGAAAGGGTAATTTCTCTGTATTATTTATTACATGATGTTTTTTTATCTCTTGTTTCTTTCCCTTGTCTGTAACCATGCCAAAATTATACTGTATATTGTGACTTAGGCCTGTCTGTATGCACTCAGGCCTACCTGTCTGCAGTTGTTACATATCTCCTCTAACTTCTCATAGACCCTTGGTGTTCTCCTAACCAAGTCACATCCCCACAAAGTCTTCTACTCTGTTTCGCCTGTATCTGATCATGGAACCTTAGTGCTATGCTGGATTTCTCAGTCAGTTTGCTGTGGCCGAATGTGAATCGTCAGGTGGTACAGTCACATGTAGTGAGGGAACAGAGCAAGGAGTGATGCTAGGAGGAATCCTTGAGAAAACCTTGAGGAAACATTGAGAAAACATTGCCAGGGTAATATAAAGTGACTCAAAGTCAACAGGGAGGAAACTGCCACCACACTATGGACAGCAATCTCCTAATCATTGCTCCTTGTCTCTCTCCACCATAATGTAATGTGTGCATTTGAAATCTTGCATGGAATACACATGAGAGTAAACTAACTCTCTTCTCCCATCCTGCAACCACAACTAAAATCGCAACACTAAAATAGAGACCTGCTATTATGCAGTTCAACAGTTGGCATGTGAAGCAGTTACACCATTACATTAGTATAACAAGTTAATATTTTAACAATATAGAAGTCGCATCTTTTTTTTTTTAGTCGTGTTAAATCTGTTACTTTGTTTGAGTGCTGTACAAGCACAGAACACACTCAGTGTATTTGACTAAAATGTCACCCAGTGATAGAATCATGGGGAGAGGCCATTATGTAAGAGCTAGCGCTAATATGATAACAAACGACACTGTGGGAGTTTTATTTTATTGTCAGGGTTGGCAGTCGAACAGTCCACTCAGTTTGACCTCTGCAGTGTCAACATTTAAACTGTTTTCATTCCCCATTTTCCAAATGGCTAATTATAGGACAGGCATGGTGTGGGTGGATGTTTTTCCAATTTAGTAATACAAAAATGAATAACAGAATACAGAAATGTCATCTTATCATGCAGCATTGGGTGGAGCGCTACACATCGAGTAGTAGCACATTGGGTGGAGCGCCTGACCACACTGTTTTTTTTGCAAACACACCAATGGACTCACAATTTGATTTGCTATGTAGAGAATATGCCTGCCAGGCGGGGAAGATGCTAACCGCATTGGTCACAAACTAGCAAAGACACTTGGCGTCCAGTCTGGCAGCGCATGCACCGGTCATAACATAGGGACCCATGGACTTGGATATCTACTTTCCTGCACTCAGTTCCTTTTCTAATGCAGTGCAGTGGCCTGTGATTCATTTTCCCACCATTCTGTCTCATATTGAACTCTTCTTTGTCCTTTGTTAGCATTTGTACCATCAGAGACACACTCGGCCCTTGAGCCACAGAAAACAATGGAGAGGCTCGTTTCTGCTGACATTTACAACACTGAAGCCAGACGCAATTACGCGCCAGCACGGGCGGCCATGTACTCTAGTGTCGCGGAGCAGAGGCCCTCATCAGACACAGAGAGGGAGGGGGCATTACACGGCTCGGCCTGAGGAGCTCCTCATAAGGACGCTGGGTGTGTTGACCTTGTGTTGTCTTGTAATGAGACACCGCAGGGGCAAAAATGCAATTGCATTGGGCAGTAGATCTTAGATTTGCAAAAGAGAATCTGACTGACTGTCTGTCTCTCTGTCTGTCTGTCTGTCTGTCTGTCTGTGTCCATTTATCTGTCTGTCTGTCTAAAGGGCAGTCTGAGGTTTTACATGCCTGATTTTGTGCCTATACAATCGGTGTGTGTGTGTGTGTGTGTGTGTTTGCCATGTGGTGTATAATTTATCCCTCATCCTCTGCTGTGTTGTGTACGTTAGAGAGTGTGTGTGTGTGTGAGGTGGGGGGTTGGTTGTGTGAGGGGGTGGGGGGGGTATGCAGACAGACAGCGCCGATGCAGAAGCCCCAGACTCCCAAATTGCCTCGGCTAGATTGAGAATGCAAAGCAGAGTCCATTTCTTGCCACCACCGCCTGTCATTGCGGCACACATTTTTTAATGGTATGCCTTCGGGCTCCCCTGACATTTGGTGGAACACTGCCTGGAGAAATCAATACAGCTCCACCAACTGGGCCAAGATGGGTGGAATACTAGATGCAGCCAGGGTGTCATAGCACTTTCTACCTGGAGAGAGAGAGTGTGTGAGTGAGAGAGAGTAAGAGAGAGAGAGAGAGAGAGAAAGTGTGAGTGAGAGAATAAGAGAGAGAGTTTGAGAGAGAGTGAGTGAGTGAGAGAGAGTGAGAGAGATATATAGATAGAGAGAGATAGAAAGTGTGAGTGAGAGAGTAAGAGAGAGATAGAGAGAGAATACGAGAAAGAGAGAGTGATAGAGAGTGTAAGAGAGAGTGAGAGAGGAAGAATGTGAGAGGGAGGTAAGAATGATAAGCAGAGTGAGGTCGAAGAAGGAATGGGAGGAGGAGGAGAGAGGAGGAAGCAAAACAATGAACAAAAAGAGTGTGAGGAAAGAGGGAGAGACGCAAAGTATCAAGAACAAAGAAGAGAGGAAGAGTTAAAACAAGAAAGAGGAAGTAAAAGAAAGACTGCAAGGAGGAGAAGAAATAGAGAGAGAGACACAGGGAGAGAGACAGAGAGAGAGCAATAGAGAAATGCAGGAAGGGTATATGGTGAAGAGCATATTTCTCATCTGGATTCAGCCCGTTGCTCTTGCTCTGTCTGGGGGTGGGTGGTGGATGTTGCTGGCAGGGTGTTGGTCTGAGCTTCCATCCCCCCTTAGGATGCTCATGTGTGGGCTTCAGCTAGTGCTCTTGGAAGCCCTGGGCAAAGGAGGGCTGGGAAATGGGTACTCTGTGCCTAATTTGGCCTGATGTCTGGAGGAGGCTGTAGCTGGAGCTTTTGCCTTTCTCTTTCATCTGGTTGGTGGATGTACAAGTGGTCCCCATCCAGTAAGCATGAAACAGTGAAATGCTGTATGCTTTCATGGTAATGTGTCAGCGTGCTGAAACTAAGCAATTAACACATGCACTGTGTGTGTGTGTGTGTGTGTGTGTGTGTGTGCATGCATGGGTATTGGAAAGAGGGAGGAAAAGAGGAAGAGAGAGAGAACACATGCACTGTGTGTGTGTGTGTGTGTGTGTGTGTGTGTGTGTGTGTGTGTGTGTGTGTGCGTGCGTGTGTGCATGGGTATTGGAAAGGGGGAGGAAAAGATGAAGAGAGAGAGAGAGGAAGATAAAAAGAACCTCTTTCCTTCATGACCCTCTCACAGTAAGCCTCTCGCTCACTCCACCTCTCACTCTGCGTCTTATTTTTCCGGTGATTATCAGATGGCACAGCCTGAGCAGTGTTGTGCTGTGGAGGGCGTCTCTCGTGGGGTACCTACCTCCCTTCTCCATCATCTCATCCACTCTCAGGCTGGATAAGTGGGTCCCACATGCTTCGCCATGGCGACTAACCTACAGGAGTCAATCGCTCTTACTGAGGATTTCGCCTGCCAGCGTACTCATTATGCCATGCCCGGGAGCCTATATGCAGATTGTGTGTGTGTGTGTGTGTGTGTGATGGTGTGTGGGTGTGTATGTTGTTACATTTTGCCATTGGCAGACTCTCTTCAAGCATCCCAGGAACGATGATTGGAATCGAAGTGTATTACAAGCCAAGTGTTTCGTTGCAAGATCATGTGTTTGGGGAATCTGACATTTTAGTATACTCTCTCTCCCTCTCTCTTATGTTGATTTAGTTCCTGTGCTTTAAGTTTATTGGCTCTCAAACCTGATGCGTGGGTGTATAGACACCTGTATGGCAATGCAGTGATTTGGCAGCTGAGCCTTTACATCTGGTGCTGAAAGGCTACCCCCAACCCCACCCCCCTAGTCTCCCTCAGAGCACAAAGTGTATGTGTAGTAGGCATACTGAGTGTGCTTCATTTGACTTCAACATTCCGCATGACCTTACTGGTGCCCAGTGCTGCCCTGCCAGCACTCTGCAATGCTCACTGCCTGCCAGGCAGCGCCACACACAGTTGGCACAAGATAACATACCAGTCTCTCATCTGTCTATCTGTCTGTAAATCTGTAGGCTTTGTCTCTCTCTTCCTCCTCCCCCTCTCTCTTGCCTACCATCTTTCTTTCTCTCTCTCTCTCTCTCTCTGTCCATCTGACAGTGTAAGAGAGCTGAAGATGGATGCCTTTGCCTCTGACAGCTGAGTGTCCAGTGTGCTCTTTGGGCAGAGACCAGAAGCAGAGCTATTATCTCAGTCTGGCAGATCTATAATGAACAGGAGTCCTGATAACCCCCCCACCCTCAGCACCACCCTAACACCCCCTAACAACCCCACTCACACCCCACCCCTGGCCCAGTGTAGACAGAGAGGCACTGAAGTGAAGTGAAGTGTAGTCATGCCCTCTCTAGTGCTCTTAAATTCACTTCTACGCTAGAGAAAAAACAGGAAACACTTTTCCATTATTGTTTTGTAGACAACACAGACAGCTTTGTGACTTGTGCCACACTGTGACTCACCACTAAGATGGCCATGGCGTTATCAGCTCCGAAACAAATCATTAATATGGGTAATGGAGATGGTGAACAGGTTGTTGTTTGAATCACTGTTGTGAGTATGATCTTGTCAGGGTCATGTTTGGGAGTGCATTGCTACTTGTTGCCAAGATACGTGTTTAGCGTTGCTACTTGTTGCCAAGATCCGTGTTTAGCATATAGTGTTCAAAGATTTAATTGCAACATAGCAACAAGATAAAAACTGAAATTGTTTCTGGAGCTTGTTTTTTTTTTACTTCTTGCTTGAGGCCATGGTTTGTATTCTTCACAGTTTGGAAGTGTTACTTCTGCATAGAAGACATGTAGTTAAAGATACAGTTGTTTGTCTTGTGGCTAATTTATTTTTACCACATTTTCTCTCTTTCTCTTTCTCCCCCCACCCTCTCTCTCTTTCTCTCTCTCTCCATCTTTCTCCATCTCTCTCCATCTCTCTATCTTGAGCTTTGTAAGCTGTGTTAATGTGAACTGACGGTGGGCTCCTCACTCAGTAGAAGCTGTCGCCTTGAGTAGGTGCTTGCAATCTGACAAACAGATACACACACACACACACACACACACACACACACACACACACACACACACACACACACAAGCCGATACACACATAAGCCATCCGAGCTTTGACACCTGGCACACATACTCTCACTCACACAAATCTGTCACATAGAAACCTCAGAGACACAGAAACCCCATAAATAGATGGACTTTTTATAGCAGACAGCATACATACACCCATTCAGACACACGCTCTTTCTCTGTTGTACACGTACACACACACACACACACACACACACACACACACACACACACACACACACACACACACACACACACACACACTGAGCGAGGGGTTGGCTGCGTGGCCACCTGTGGGGATTCAGATCCACCCCACCACTGCGCTTCAGCCCGCCACAGGCTGTCCACGAAGCCTTGTTGCCGTGGAGATGGCCACAGCGATGGCGTAGTCATGTGCAAAGCTTGAGATGTGTGTGTACTGCATGTAGGCAATGAGCGCGGTGTGATTCTCCTCCTCATAAGAATGTATGCCATTCTACTCTTGTATAATGTATGTATTCTATGCATACTGTATGCAAACTATTCCCGGAGCTCCCACTGTATTGATGTTTGCTGTTTTTTTTATTACGCCTGTTGCGATTCAGTGTGATTTTTTCACCATTCTAACCTAACCTACTAAAAGGTGTAATGATCAATTGTAATTCAGCATGCTTTTTGTCAAATTCAGTGGAATTCTGCTCATGGTCCAAATACCAGCAATCTTTCGTCAGAATCGAGGACTGGTCATTTAGAATCTAAAACCAATGGAATTGTTATTTTGTAAACGAATATACAGCTATTCTGTTTTATGTTTGTCCGGCGTGCGTTTCTGTTCGTGTCCGTTTCCTCCACCTACAGCGGTCTTGTCGAGAGCCGTTGCTCCCAACTGAGGCGACGCTCGGCCAGATTGGAGATTTGAATTTCCTGAAACGGAATAATCTCCGCCGGTGTCAGGGCAAGTCAAGCCACCGGCGTGTTGAGCAGTAAACCAATTTCTCTCTCCCTCCCTCTGCCCCGAGAATGATAAATAAATATAAATACAAAACATAAACAAGCCATCAGAAATCCTGAGGCCAGAAATTATTACTAGTGGGCTTTGTCGGGAACACAGTTCGTTATGCTTTATGGGGAAGAATGTCAGAGTGGATCAGAATCAGGTTGTTTCCATAGGATGAGTGGTATTCACAGTGAGACCTTAGTGCCTGAAGCAGGATTCTCTGAAATGGGTTGGAGAAGAGGATGGTATGTAAGGGTGTGTGTGCGTGTGCGTGTGTGTGTGTGTGTGTGTGTGTGTGTGTGTGTGTGTGTGTGTGTGTGTGCGTGTGTGTGCGTGTGTGTGCGCGCGTGTGTGTGTATGTGTGTTTAACCCATTTGTGCTGGATGCTGCACGACACAACATTCCATCTCCTGCCTGTTGCTGCATAGCGCAGCATTGACTCTCCCGCTGGTTGCTGCGTTGACAATTCTTAGTATTTTTTCAGAAAACCCTCAGGAAATAAGGTTATTTAGTCTAGAATGCCATAGGATTCTATAGCCGTTTTTAGCAGGCATATTAGGAGTAAATGGGTTAAGAGAGAGAGAGAGAGACAGACAGACAGATAGTCAGAAAGATGTGTCTGGGTGCCTGTGTTGATGGGTGTATATGTACATACATGTGTATGTGTGTGTGTTTTACTATGTGTGAGAGTGTGTGTGCGTGTCCAAGGTGGCTGTTTACCATACACATGTTTTCTCTCGCGGCAGCTTCTCCACTACGCCGTCCCCGCGGTTTAAGAGCTCTCCTGCAAGCGTCAGAGACGCTGTGTGAAGCCTGCTCTTCAAAGGCGAGCCTCTCTGCATTCCATAGAAAGGCCCTCTGAATAAAACATGTAGCCTGTACATCAGGGTGGCCACACTGGGCCCCGTAATTAACACCGAGCGCCTCCCTCAGTGGCATGCACAGGGCTACCTGCTGACAGGCACACCTGAAATCAAACAACCAGTTGCTTTCCTTTACTGACGGATATTGTGTTACTTGCACTTTTATTTTGTTCACGAACAATCATCATTCCATTTATTGCATACGATCAACAGTACATAGAATTTTTTGATACAGTATGTAGTATCTGGAGATGACATGGTATATTTTTGTGTGGTATAATTCCTTGACTTTTGTTGCATTCTATGTGTCCCTTCTAAATAATTCAGGGTTGCAAGTGAATGTTAATATTTGATGGAGAGATCTATCTATTTATAGTGGTGGCCTGTGTGTGATGTTCACACATGAACAAATCGTCAGGTTCATGCAATTGGGCACTGAAGTGCTCAGTGAACCGTCATGACATGGGAACTACCTGGAAGTCAACAACTGCCTCCCTTTAATCCTTCCTATAGATGCTTCCTATACATCAAATGCCTGGTTTGGGGAGGATGTGGTCAGTGCAAGTCCATGTATTATTCAAAAAATATTTGAAGGTGTTTGATCTAGTTCCTGTATTCTTTATGATTTAATATGCACAGTCCCACGTTTACACTAGCTAGCCAATATGAAAGAAAGGGGGCTTGTTGTTGATTAGCATACCAGCTTTTTTTACAAAGCTGTAAGCCAAGTTTTAAATTAAACTAAAATTGTAGGATTCTCCAAACCCTGAGTATTAGCTTACTTCGGTTTCTGAAATAAGTGATGATTAGGGTCGACCTCACCCAGTGGGTTTGTTAATGCTGCAACGATCCTTTGTGGAATTTTACAGGTAGGCCTATACCGTACAGGTGTATACACTTGTTCTGAGTCTCATTAAACCAACTAACAATTTTGTCAGAACAGAAGCTGATAGACACAGTAGCCACTTCTAGCCCTTCAGCTTAGCTTCTAAGGTAAGTGTTGCCAGGTCTATCTTTGTATTGAGCGATGTGACCCCCTTTATTCCATTGGGGAGGCCTGGACATGCTGTTCTTCTGATATTTACTCAGACTTTTCCCACAGTGTGATGTGTTATTAGCGGTCGATCCCTGAAATGTCAAGCAAGCTGCCATGGTGGTCAACAGCCAGGTGGAAGTAATAAAGAAAAATGGTCAAATGAAAAAAAATCTCCGCCTGTCACAGAACACATGGCAAACACTGCCCACCTAAAGGCCTCCGCACATAGCTGTCGACATAAGTGCACCAACGCTTTCAGTCACTAGCCACACACACCAGCTTTGACATTTTTAACTGACAAGCATCGGATAAACAATTTATTCTATTGAGCGGCGCTGACAAAAATTGTTGATAAGGCGGACAATGTTGAAGGCGGAGTGCGCCTGTGTGCGGAAGCTTTAAGCAGAGCTGGATCTGTGGGAATGTCCCTGACTAGGCCAGCCTCTGTGTGTGGGCTGGCGTGCGAAAGACAGCGTGGTGGCGGATAGCGGTTGCCGAAATGCTGAGAGCTCATGTTCTGTCTTTCCCTGCTCGTCAAGAGAGAAATTCCCCTTCGGCAGTGACAGTGTTGAGCTCTCCCTCGGGTGTCTCGATGACTTGATTAGAAAGGTGAAAAAGGGCCACTGATAGATGCGGTGCAAGGCTTGGCTCTGGCAGTCGGCATGAAACGGCGGTTAAATTGATTTGCTGCATGCTGATCCTCCAGACCTCAGTAGTGGCTTTGAGTTGGTGTGTGTGTGTGTGTGTGTGTGTGTGTTTGTGTGTGTGAGAGAGAGAGAGTGAGTGCTCCCCTTGACACACAGGAGACAGTAGCCAGTACATTGCAGATGTTTCTACTGGTATGTACTGTGTGTATGCCTTTGCGTGTGTGTGTGGGGGGGGGAGGTGAGGGGGGGGGGGGGTTATGTGTGTGTGTGTGTGCGCGCGCGCTTGTGCTTCTGTGCTCATACATATCTGTTTGCTCCTGTCTGTAAGACATCACATGCATGTTGGCCCGCACACATGGAGACTTTGGAAATCATGTTTGCTCCGACTAATTGGGGCCCTGACCCAGACAGACAGGGGTCTTGGCTTCCTGAACCATATGCATTATTCAGCCGCCCCATACACACTAAGTGGAGTAATATGCTGTACATTGGGCCTGAGCATTGGGCCCCACTAGCCTGGCTAATGCCAGACCTCATCTCATTGAGACAAATAAAATCGCGCGCAAGGCACCATGGGTAAACCCAGGCTAGGGCCCCACAGACATGTTGGATGTTTGTGCAGGTCTGGAAAAGTATGAAGCACTGTTTTCCAGACCTGGAAAAGTGTGAAATTGTGGGTGTAGTTTTGCTCAAAGTGATAATATATTAATAAAGAAGTTAATGCATATAATATGTTAATATGACAAATAAAATGAATTGGAAAGAAAAGCAAAGCAAGCAAAACGTGTGTCCTATTGTGTCCTAACCTAGCCTTGTTGTTTTCGAAAAAAATCAGATATTGTCCAGACGTTGTCCACTCTAGTGTTGGCTGTATTCATTGTGATAGCTTTCTTGGCTGCAAACTGTCATATCCCTGACAAAACTACACACTTTTCCCTACAACACTACAAAAACAAAAACAGGTCTTCTAAAAATACATTTTTTGGGAAGGGTATGGGAAACGGGCCAGCAGCCTGATGTCCTGGTTGTGTTGTGAGAGGGGAGTGTGATGGGCTGTTGCCTGCCTCACTGTGTTTCCGCACTGATGCCTGTGGAGCCTAATCCGGAGCCTGGAGCCCAGCAGGAAGCAGATTACGCAGACAGGAGCGAGGAGGCTAAGCATATGTGAGATGTTTGTCTGTAAACCTGACCACCTCCTGGGGAGTGCACAGTATGTGTGTGTATTTGTATGTACTTGTGTGTGTGTGTGTGTGTGTGTGTGTGTGTGTGTGTGTGTGTGTGTGTGCGTGTGCGTCTGTGTGTGTGTTTGTATCTGTGTGTATGTGTTTACACACACACTTATAGTATTGAAGGATTGTATCTTAATGCATGCTTGTTTTTTTATTCTGTTTCACCCTCTGTCTGTTTGTGTGCGTATGAATGTGTGTGTGTGTTCATGTATGTAACTGTGTGTGTGTGTGTGTGTGTGTGTGTGTTTGTGGCTTGCTTTGCATTGGCATTGCGGTGTATCTGGGGGAGGTAGTGAGAAACAGCTGTTCTAGAGTTTTGGTGACCTCAGTGTCCCTGGCTTACACAGACATCTCTTGGCCCTGGGACATCCTCTCCTCTGCTGTCTGTGAAAGAGCCTACTTTTACTCCCACACACAGCAGCAGCACACCTCGCACAGTGGCCCAGATTGATGCTAACATGCTAACTTTGTTAGCCCTTCAGTTCAAACTCTTTTGGTCTGTGTAAGGGGACTTTCCTACCTCGAATACCCTCAACAGAGCCTCCGCTTACAGGAACCACAGTAAAATGTTTCCTGTCTCAGCAGAATTCTTTCTGCACTCGTGAAGCTCCAGCAAATTAAAGTTAATGGCACGGTATAAGCCCAACTTGCCAGCTAGACACCAAACACAAAGTGACTTACACACCAGGGCTTTTCACATTTTCTCTCTCTCCCTCTCTTACACACAAACACACACACACACACACACACACAAGTGAAATGAGTCGTCAGAACAGTTGTAGAGGACTGTGGAGAGAGGGGAGAGGGGAGGAGAGATGTTGAAGTGCTTGTAGGGTAGAGTACAGTGGAGTACATGCTTGTGGATGGAGGTTGAGTATGTGTCGTGTACAGCTCTTCAACACAGAGGGGAAAAAAGGCACTCCATCACGATCAGCTGGGAGAGGGAAGCACAAATGATTTCAAAAGAAACCTTCAATTCTAGGGTTCTGTCCTATTGAATACAAATAATGAAAACCATTCCTTTTTGGGACAGAAAAAGATGAAACATATTATCCTGTGAATGAAGTGTTCTCGGAGTGGTATGACTTAGAGTTGGCACAATGTTTGTTATTTTTCTCCTTTTGAAGAGCAGTTGTTGAACCCCTGCTGTTGTTGAGGAGCGTCGCTAGCATCACACTAAACAGGTAGATCAAGTTATCAGCAGCAACACGGTTGGAAGTTCAACTCCCAGGAAAGAAATGGTCTTCACAGTGGAAGTGTTTGTAGATAAAGTAAACATAAATAAACGGGTGTGATCATGGCTGTGGACCACTCACGCGCTTCCCTAATGAGAGATTTGAGATGAGAGAACACAATTTTATGTCCCAGTCCATTTCACGTTAGGTGGGAAGGAACTAGTAAACGAAAAGCCAGGGTCAGGTCTCAGTTATTGCAGGCTCACATGGCTCAGACAACTCCTCCAAAACGACTCACTGTTCAAAACAAATGACTGTTCAAAGCAAAGGATTCCTGATCAAAACAAATAACTACTGCTCAAAACAAGTGCCTTTTTTCAAAACAAATGACTCTTCAAAGTAAATCACTCCTGTTCAAAACAAATCACTCCTTTTCAAAACAAATCCCTCCTGTTCAAAACAATCGACTTCTGAGTTTTTAGAGCTGGACTGGTGCAGTCTTTCCAATCAGGCACTATAACAATGAAATACAGTAACTATTGTCTTTGCCTCCCAACTCTACTAATCACATGCTAACACACACACACACATCCATCTACTTTGCTACATACATCAATCTGCCCACTCCTCTCATCATCTCAGTGTACACTGGCATGGACATGTCCGCCCTCCAACTCCTCCCACCACCCTCCTCCCAGTGCATGCTGGGTAGTGGCCTGGAGTATCCACTGGTGCGGTCGCTTATTAAGCCTGTCGGGGAAGCATGACGGCAAAGTCATGATGTTTCTCCGTAAGCCCTTTAAGCGTGACAGTGATTAAGCATCTAATGTTTTTATTTGATTTGTCCCCCGGCATCTCTCCGCACTTGAGTCCTTATCAGGTTTGAGACGTGGCTCCACAGAGGAGTCCTGACTACTGTAGAGATTTGTAGTGTAGCGTTGGGCCTTGGTGATAGGAAGTGTCTGGCAAACTGGACAATTTTTATCATTAGTGGACAGCTTATAAAAATCATCCAATCAGAACACTTGGAACTGGTCATGTGATTACCCAGCAACACTGCTCAAATGGTTTTTCCCATGTATCATTACCTTAAGCTTTTGAGCCGTCACAGACTTAAGGTAGTGACTAAGGGACTTCTCATCTCATAGAGCTTGAAATTGGACTATTAACTAACCCCCCCCCCCCACACACTTGATCTCAGCGGTACTCTAACCTAGGGAAACAAATGTGCTCTGTTTTAGCATCCTTCCATCCAGCCTTTCCAACACAATCCAATTTGGTGGCCGTAATAAGTGAGTCTCAATTTTGCAATTTTGAATTAGAGTGCAGGGAACTTTCTACCCATCCTAACTAACAATGCCTTCCATTGTGACTCAGGCACCGCAAAGGTTTTATGGTGTGTAATCATATTGCAGGTCCGCAAGTTCACTTTTAATATGCCAATTTCAGTAAAGCCACTCAAGTTAACTAAATAGCCTATACACTGGCTCTTGTGCCAATTTCTTTTCACTTTAATTGAAATTCACAGTATGAGACAGAAAATCCTATTTCAGTGCAAATCTAATAAGTGATTTTTTTATTGTTTTGACCTACTGGGATTCTGAACCGGGGCAATGTGCTTTTATTTGTGCGTGACTGTGACTACACTGAAACCCCCAACCCCACCTCATGCTCATCTTTCCAAACCTGTAGAGGTTCTAATCCACATACCCACAGAAAATGAATGCATACAATAGACATTCCCCTTTCACATCAATGCTACCTAAAATCCATACTGAATGCAGACGAGTAATTAATAAGATTTGTGGTCCCCTGGGTCAAGTACATAGCATGCATTCATGGGCTGACTATGGGGATGATTGGTAACCATAGTATTGTCAGCCGTAGTGTCAACCATAGTATTGTCAGCTACCCCAGCACTAATGAGCATGGGAAGGAGGTGCTGATGCGTGTTCACCTGATCCTAAAACGATAACTGCTCTTTCCTTTCCAGTCTCTAAGGGGTATTTTGTGGTCCCAGAGATTCCATTGTTCTGCTCATGCATCCAGTACCTATCATCTCCAAGATCTTTCATTGATCCCCCTTGTGTGTGTGTGTGTGTGTGTGTGTGTGTGTGTGTGTGTGTGTGTGTGTGTGTGTGTGTGTGTGCGTGTGCGTGTGTGTGTGTGGGAGTCTGCGTGTGTGTGTGTGTGTGTGTGTGTGTGTGTGTGTGCGAGTGTGTGTGTGCGGGTGTGTGTGTGTGTGTGTGTGTGTGTGTGTGCGAGTGTGCGTGTGTGTGTGTGTGTGCGCAAGTGTGTGTGTGTGTGTGTGTGTGCGTGTGTGTGTGTGTTTTTGTGTTTTGCCTTCATACACCTCCACACTGTTCTGTGCCAGACTTGCAGAGGAGAGGAAATGGGATCGGGCTGCGGGGATCAGGTGGACAGGGAAGAGGAGGTGGAATTAGATTAAAGAAATCCTGTCTGGAATTTGCGGAGGCTGGTCGGCGACGACATTGGAGGTCGAAGGGGGTTATATCTAATTACCATTCTCCATCTATAGACGGGCCAAACACATATGGCCTTTCATTCCCTCATGTGTGGATGTAAGATAACAAGAGTCCCCCTGAGAGGAAAGATGGACAAGCTGATAAATGAAGGGATGACTGTGGAGATTTATGACGCATGAACTCAGAGGGGTGGTTGGATGTTGGTTGTAGGGTTAGTTTAAGTCTGGTTGTCGTCAAGTGCATTCTCCTATATGGAGCCTGTCCCTTGCAATGCCATAGTATTAGGCAAATAGGAAATGACATGTTGCTGTGGTTTGAGGCATTGGTGTGGTTGATTTAGTGTGATCTTAATTTAGTTTAGCCCTATATGAATATTCAGAAATGGCTTAGTAAGTTGCAATATGTGTGGTAAATTAAGTAATTTGCATTATTTTTATTCACCTCCCAGTATTTATTTTTGACTACATCCCAAAAAACATCCCAAACTGCATATTCATTGTGGCATATAGTGGACTATACATGTTATTTTGTTCATTTGAAAGAAGCAATCCTCAGTTTTCAAAATTAGTAGATCAGCTTGCACATTTGTTTGTGGGTGATATTGAGTTCTTACACACACAAACCTTTTGTAAATCAGGCTCAGTGTATACATGTTATGTATTTTTGGAAGTTTATTTGTTAATTTATTTAAAACTGTGAAGGAGATTCCTTCCTCTCCTCCGCCCCTCAAAGTCACGGAAAGGCAAATAGCCACTCCAGGGTGCCTCAGCGGAGATGCCTCCTTGGAGATGGTTGTCATGGTTGGTGTTTTAAATCTTTTCCCTCCCTTTCATCAAACCTCTTCAAGAGGCTTCACCATTTAAATCTATCGCCATTAAATGACATTTGTGCCTGCTCAGGGGAGCTTAAGATTTGCATGTGTGATATCTAATAGGCAGGCCTAGCTGTCTCCTGAAACAGACTTTACCCATTTTCAATTTTCGATCATCATGCCTTTATACGGGTGCTGTGGAGCAGTGGGAGTTTAGACAATCGGTCAGCCCGGGTTCAATCTCTGAGCCTGCCGCTTCGGATAAAAGCACCTGATAAATACCAGTCACTCTTCTTTTTTTCTTCTCTTCTTAACTTTCACCAGCCAGCTCCACATAAGAGCATATCATAAGTTTGTCACAGAGTTTTGAGTATGTTGTTTTTGCGTTTTTTCCTTTCTTTTTTTTCTGAGGGAATATTTGAATATGTTTCACTGCTGAGTTTCACAGCATCACTCCAATGCTGCACCCAAAAGTGCCAGGGGACTGCGTTTCATCATCACACAGACATACTGTACCGCTGCATCCGCATGTGCTTGCTTTTAAACATATTTATTCACTTTGACACGTTGACGTCTGGTTTCAGAGACGATACCGGCAATTACCCCCCAGCACAAGTGAGTCTCAAAGAGAGCTACTGTACACACAAACTATCTGAGATGCAGGTAGTCAAACAGTGTGAAAGAAATAAGATAGAGAGTGAGAGAGGGGGCCACACCGTGAAAAACAGTCGAATGAAAGGGAGAGAGTGAGCGAGAGCAAAACTGGCTGAGCAAGTGAGAAAAAAAAGGAAGAAAGAGTGACTGAGCAAGAAAGAGAGAAGTGAGAGAGAGAGAGAGAGAGAAAGAGAGAGAGAGAGAGAGAGAGAGAGAAGTGAGAGAGAGAGAGAGAGAGAAAGAAGGACAGACTGACAGGGAGGGGAGCCTTCCCCCGCTGTGTCCCCCCCCTTCACAGCCTCAAAGTCAGTCCGTGGGCTTGAGTGATGGATGTAGATCTGGCAGCGAGGGGCCATGGCGGTAAACAAACAATGAACGCAACAAAGATAGACGCCATCGCCCCGACAACAGCCTTGCAGCGCCCACTATCGCCTGGAAAGATCACAACTTCAAAACAACCAAATAAACAAACAAACAAAACAAGCAAGCAAGCAACAATAACAAGGCACCAATTTCTCTCCCCCAGACTGTGTCCATTTTGATAAGTGAATGAGCATGCAAACAGAAACACGCAGGCTACATCAAAACTCTGTCAGGGAAGCCATGCTGGTCCTCTGACTATCTTCAGAAAACCAGATACGAGACTGTAACCAATGCAGACCATAATGCTAGATATGACAAACAGGCCTTGTCATTGTGCCGTCAGTGGCCATGGACACTGGTCCAGCATATGTCTGCTTGCGTTACGGATGGTTAGCATGTGACCACAGCCATAGGGGTCACAGACAGTGCAGGACTGCTAAGCAGCATAATCTCCCAATGATGAAACTGTGTGGTAAGACCCGTTGGGTGGGACTTGGCCCATAGCTAATTGAGCAGGCTATCACAACAGTCAGTTTTATTATCAGTATTATTTCTATTAGCAGTATTTTATTATCAGTATTATTTCTATTATCAGTATTTTATTATCAGTATTATTTCTATTTGTATTGCTTTTCTATGGGCGCTTTAATTTCAGAAAACACAGACACAGCATTATGGATATGTCAGCTCTGTGGGAGCCTCTGTCCATAATATTGTCTGGCCTGTGCTGCGTCATCAGGTTCTCAGACAATGCTAGCCCTATAAATAATGGGTAAATCCTCCTTTCCAAACCAGGATGAGTCATGTCCTAAAAGAATGGAAAATGAGAAGGACGAATTTGTCAGCGGCACTTCGGCTCTGGGCGCAGGCCTGTTAAGTGTAAGCAAAATAACGATTGCAAATTTATTTCGAGTGGCCCTTTTTGTTGGGCTGGGGTGGGGTGTCGGGTGTGGGCGGTGGGGGTCTGGCATTCAGAGGAGTGTGTTCTTCTGATGCTACTGTGTGGGCCCATGGTTGCCAGGCTGTGAGTCATTGGAGTTTTTGTTGCTTGTCTATTATCCCGCCTATGCAGTAGAAGTATCACAGTTGGTCATCAGATTGTAATCTTCTGCAGACTATACATGTATATAATCCACACCGACAATGAGTAGAAGGAAGCGTGTTGTTCTCTCATTGTCTCATAGCGGGTGACTATTGTCACAATGTCTCTATGCATTCAGACATGTTAAACATTGGATTTAATAAACATCCATACTCCCCAGATCATTGCTGTTAATTAACTTCTCTCCATGCCACATAAATGGCATTCAGGATGCCATAATTAGCAAATGAAATGAGAAGAGGATTGATCAGTGTTTCTCCGGAGCGTTCACATCGATTAACTCTCTACATTGCGCTCCATAGTATTTGATTAGCAACCCCCTAAGTCTTTGATAAACTGTCTTCCCGTTAAAAGGCCTCCATGTGACATAATCTGGCCAGACAAAAAAGCGTTTTTGAAAAGGGGGATGTGAGGGGTTACATGTGAATCAATTCCTTCCGGCGGGGTAATAAATTCTGCGGTTTGAGTTATAGATCAAATGAACTCTGTGCTGAATGGCAGTGACTCCCATAGACAGAGATCTATTCAGCGCCGAGCTTCCTTTGCTTTTTTTGATTCTGCGACTTGGCTGAGACAGGCGAAGAAAGCGCTAGCCTAATGGGAAAACAAATAAGGGTAAAAGAGAAAATTTATCTGGCAAAAAATATATTTTTGAAAAATATACAGTTTTAATACCATTTTAAAAAACGCGGCCTTCCAGTTTGTGATACAGTCTACAGTATGCTTCGGCTAGAAATGTCTTTTTCCCTCTTTCTCAGTTGCAACTGAAATTGTTTGATAACCTTGTAACATGCTCCCCTTTCATCCTAAGAAACAGTTCACCTCCCACTCTGCTCCCATGGTCTTCCTAAAGAATTCAGAGACCATTAGTCTGAATCAGTGGAAAGTTTGACCTCCGGAGGCCATATGGCCGATCGTGACTTTTACCTGCCAATACCATCTCCATGAAAGAAAACCTCCATTTTGCTTCCGGTCTGGAGAAAACTGTGTTTGATGTATTGACAGTGGTTACTCTGAGACTGGAGAATGGAGAGTGAGAATCAAGTTAACAGTTGACAAGTGAACAACAGCCTATAGGTCTATAGGTTGCTGTTGTTTGTATACAGTATATGGGCGTATAAGAACATAGAGAAGCAGATGCGTGCAAGAGCATATCCACAAAGCGTCAGGAGAAATATCTGAATTTTGTTGTCTGTTGAGGATGATGAAGTATGCTGCTGTTGTTTTGATGAGGTCAAACGCAGGGTAATAGAGTGAAGCTGCCATTTTTATATTGATCTTCTCCATTTCATACATTAAAGGAGTGAGCCATTTGCTAACATTTCAGAGCTAATGGCATTCATGTCAATAATGATGTATAATATTATACTGTATATATTAATATTTCATTCATATATTTTTTTTTAAAGTTTTCATACATTGATTGGTGTAAAGGTCCTTTAGACCACCCAGTGTGATTGTAGAAAAGATATGACAATGACAGATAGATCATAACATTGTGACATACTGAATGAGTTCCTTGAAATGTTTCCTCCCTTAGTCATGGTGACTCAATTATGCTCATTATATGGAAAATTCAAACATTGGAGTAGGACTGTTTGTCTAAAGACAACCTTTAGACATTTTTTTTAAATTAGATAATTTATTTGACCATCTTGATAGGAGACCATATTTTTTAAACATGATTATGATGGTGATCATGTTGTTGATTTATATTGTGGTAGAATGTTAGTGTGTGGATGATGTGAATATGTTGAAAAGGTGTGAAGTAAGTTTGACTTTGTGGTCAAATAAATAGTTCTCTCTTGTGTAAGCTAAGATTCTATTGAAGGCTCTTTCCTCCTGACTCATGAATCAGTAACAAGAACTAAAGAACTAAAAAAAAAAGAACCAAGAACTAAAATATACATACAGTACAAAACACTAGTAGTAGTGCAGGTCTACACAAAACTTCCTCCAAATCTGAACAAATCTGAGCTCCCAGATCTTAAGTGTCCTCCTGCCTCCGTGAAGAAAAGGGGGGGGGTTTAAAAAGTCATTTTTAGATGTGGGTTATATGGAGATAATGCCTGCATGCATTATTCAAGGCACTGACCCCTTGTCTTCCAGCCCACTGAGAGCTTTTCTGGCTCCTGAGGGAGGGAGGAGAGGGGGAGTGCTGTGGCTCCTTTCAGGCCTATCTCCTGGCACAGTATTTTTGGATCGTGATTTTTTTTTTCTGCTTCTTTTTTTGAAATAGACAGAAAAAACGAAACATGTGTGTGTGTTGTGTTTGAGGAAGAGATGCTTCTAGAAAACGTCTCTGAGATCAGCAGCAGTAGTAGCAGTGTGAAGATTTTGGTTCTCGCTTGCTTGCTGACAGTTTTTTTTTTCTTGCTAATTAATTCGCAGGTTGATGTTCAAGAGTTGTTAACACACCCGCTGCTTTTTAGGATTTTTATTTTCTGACATTTTTGAGACACACACACACACACACACACACACACACACACACACACACACAAACACACAAACACACTCACACACACACACACACACACACACACACACACACACACATACACACACACAAGTGAAATATGACTCCACATGTTGGTGGGTGGTTAATAAAAGACTGTTGCCATGGGAACAAACAAATACGTTTAATAAGTAGCTTTACGTTGTTCTTTTTTTCTACAAGTATGTCTTTAGGGTAGTTTGGTGTCTTTAGGGTAGTTATGATGAAATCTTACAGCAATACTAATATGCATGTTTTATTGAAGATTGTAGCCCATCTCAAAATCCCCATTATCTCAACATTGGATAAAACCAGGTTTATATGTGCAGGTGCATGCTAACATGCACATGCGCGTACACACATACATACACACACAAACACACGCACACACACACTCTCACACACAGATGCCCATTATGCTAACTGTTGACTTGTGGTCTTTAGATTAATATGTTTTTGCTTTCTGGTTTCTGGGAAGGAAAGCTTACAGTACAATAGCTGACCCAAGGGAGGAATCATGATCACATGTTGCCAAAAGCAGCTGGAATTTGAGAATGCTGCTGTGGCTGTTGCCTTACTGCCATTGTTGGCTGAACAGCATGAATGAACCACCGTATGACATGTCATTCAATAATGAACCTACACACACACACACACACGCACATACTAAAATAATTTTATGCTCACATTAAAAATGAAAAATTTAAACATGACTTACAGCATGACATTCATATTATAAAAAAAAAAAACAAGATCTCCTCGCCTGCGAAAATCTAATCACAAAACTTACTTCAAAGCTAACCTCAGGTTTCTCGGGAGTTAGAATGTCATAATTCTTGTTTATGACACACAATTTCAAAGCTACCTTTTTTAATTGGAATGATTTTTATGATTAATTCTAAATAAAGCTACCTTTGATCTCTTCCCAGTTATGGTCATCTGGGCCCTCAACCACTCCTCTTTTCATTGCGGTGCTTTAGAGATACGGGAGGCATCCAAGCATCCTCAAATCATCAGCACTGCTTTTCACAGAGCCACTGTGTTAACAGTAATTAACGGTATTAATGACGTCACAAGCAGTGGGATCGCCTGCTGAGAGAAGAGGTGACTTGTCAGAGGTGCAGATTCCTTGCTGAGCTATCGTGACCCCTGGGTCAATCAGCACTGTCAACAGATGTAAGCATCTGCCTGCTGTTTTAGACTCCCTGACAACTACAAGTCACAATCCTCTGTAATATGAAACTGAGCTTGATTCTGCTTTCTTTTACACTCCCTGACAACTACAAGTCACAATCCTTTGTAATATGAAACTGAGCCTGATTTTGCTTTCTTTTAGACTCCCTGACAACTACAAGTTATTTGTTAGGAAAATACATTTGTACTCTATTACAGGTTTTGTTCAACATGTTATCGATCAAACAGCCATTAGAAAATGTATTGATTATGAAAATAGTTGTTTATTCTAGCCCTAGTTGTCAGTGATAACCTCTATCAGTGCAAGGGCCACAATTCTGACCAGTGGCCCAGGTTTTGTCAATGACCTGAAGTGGTCAGTCACCGGTAGTTTGTGAATTAGTGAAAAAGAGCTGTACAAACGTGGGAATGCTTTTGCTGATCTTCATGAGACAAGCTGAATGCAGAGGAAGAGGAGCATTACCCTCCTCTCTTTAATACCATTGCTCTGGTCCTCCCATTGCACACGGGCAAAGTGAATTAGGAAATAAATATGGCCTAAAGGCTAGTGGGTGGTGTCCAGTGGAGGGGCATTCTTTGCTTGTTTTGGTACAGTGTGTTTTGGTTTCTGCACCCACAACAGTTTGAAAAAGGAAAGTGTATACAAAGTCCATGCTAAATTTGTGCTTCAAACAGATTTCATGGTTTTGCTATTTCTCCCCTGCTCACAATGACTTCTGTAGAGGTTTGGAGAGGCTTAACTTTTCTGCCAACTTATTTGTAGAACTCATCTACTTGCTGCAGCCTGGTTACCCTACAGAATTTGTGACCCAAGAGTTTACTAAAATAGCAGCTTCAGTGCTATTCTTTGCTTAGTCTCTCTATTCCTCTGCCCTTGTCTATGACTTTTTTTTATCATTATCTTTTAGATGTGTCTGCCAACGTTTTTGTGTAGCTCATTTTCTTTGTTGCCTGTCAATGGTGGCACCTCTCATAACATTGGGTTGAGCATTCATCTCCTCTTCTTCTAAGTTACTGCCCTGTTTTAGTGATTAAAAATCACTCAGCCAGAGTTTGAATAGATAGTCAGTGTGCTCTGGCTAGAATGCTCTGATTTGCTTGCATTCATTTTCTAAAACCAGTAAATCCTATCCTTGGAGAGATGATGGTGAACTAGATTTTATTTTTTCCAGGACAGGCCAGTATCATTGAGCTTTGAGGGGAGTTTTGGGAGAAGTAATGCGCCACAAGTGTATGACATAAAAATATCATCTACATATTAGACACCCATCAGTCCTCTATTCAGAGCTTCTTGTAATTACTTTTTGCACTATTTGCGTATGAGAGCTTCGGTGAGGTCCATGAGAAGATAATGCCTGTTATTATAACAGTGGGGGCCATCATTAGATTAATTGCGGAGCTCATATTAAGCTAAATGTTTAATCACAGATCTTTATAGTTGCTCCGTCTTTTCAAGACATGCTCAGCTCCGCTCGGATGGGGGGTCATTTTTAAAAACATTTCTGCAGTCATTGTAATCGAGGAAAAACATGCCCATGGGTGCATGAGAGTGAGATGAATTTCAAATTAGGCTCAATCAGACACGATCAGCCAGATTGATTGGTCTGGTCTGCTTCATTTGTCATTGCTCATAAATGGAATTTGTCAGGCGTGGGGTGGGGGTGGACGGGGGGATGAGTCGGTGTATCATCTAGAGGACATGGCTCATTTGGCCTTGGTGCATGCAGAGTGAAAACGCCCATTAGTTTGCATTTATTTTTCTAGTGCTTGTTTTGCTGGAGATCCCGCGAGCATTGGTGCTGAACAAACAAAAGCCGACGTGTTTGTGTTCGTAGGCAAATAGCAATGATTTATGACACTGACTGAGCTCTTGTAATTAGTTAGTAAACACAATGCAGGCCCGGGTGATAATTATTATCTGAGTGAAACTGAAGCCGCGGATTTTGTGATTTTACTCATTCGCAGAACGCGATGGATTTTGACTGATGCTTTGTGTTTATTGTTTGGAGCTTGAGTACCATCTTTTATTTCGTATAGTCTTTTTTCTCTCTCGCTCTCTCTGTATCTCTTTAGATACATTCTATACACAAACATATGATATCACAAGGTTGCACTGTACAGTATGTATGTCTACATCAGTCAAGATCATACATATTCATTCATGACTGATGTAGTTCATTATTTTCTTTTAGAAAATATTATGTAACATTTAGACCCACAATACAGTAGATTGGACAGGTGTGTGGTAAATGTGTGTGTGCATGTGTCTGTATGTGTATTTGTGTTTGTGTGTGTGTGTGAGAGAGAGAGAGAGAGAAAAAAAAGAGAGAGAGTGAGAGAGAGAGTGAGTGTGTGTGTGTAAGATTAGCTCCTGGCTTTTGTTTTCAGTGTGAAATTGTGCCACAGTGCCACGCGACCGACATTCCAAGCACACGCCCGGGCACTGCACAACCTGATTGGCCGAGCTAGCTCTGGAGGATTAGCGAGCTAGCGTTCCGCCCACGCTGGTCCCTTGTTAGGTGGATCCCGTGGCCTTGTCCAAGTATGTCATCTCCGCCTTCTGTCTCCTCACTACAGCAACTGATTGCCCGCTTGTCATTAGCGATAGACCAAATCTTCTGCAGTGGGGCTTTTTACTACGAGAGAGATTCATTTGAGTGATTGTTTAAGAGAAGAGTTTTTTTTTAAATGCACCAAAAAGACAAAGAGTGTTTGAATGGTTCACGTACAGTAACATTTTAGTGAGTGAATGAGTGAGTGAGTGAGAGAGAGAGAGAGAGAGAGAGAGAGAGAGAGAGAGAGAGAGAGAGAGAGAGAGAGAGAGAGAGAGAGATAGAGAGAGAGAGAGAGAGAAAGCCTGAGGAGAAGAGCAGCTCATTAGACTGAATGGTTCCCTCAGCCGAAGGCAGTGGGACTCCCCTGTCTCGCTGTTTTACTGGCGTACGTCACCTC
>NW_027468664.1:17132467-17134967 GCF_046254945.1 Alosa pseudoharengus
CATTCGATTTCTTTTCTCTTTCATTCTTTCGTTTAGTCTCTCTTTCGCTCTTTTCTCTTTTGCGATTGAATTTTTGCGTGGTAAAGTGGAACGCTATCAGCAGACGATTGGCAGGCTGACCACTGTGCCTGAACTCAATAAAAGCTGGCCGGCACAGGTGCACCAACGCAGCTTTCCCTCAACAAGGTCAAAGGTCAAGAGATCTGAAATCACTTCTGGCTCAAGCCATCTTCATTCTCTGAAAAGCCATTACCTACCCTGATCAGGTGTGTGTGTGTGTGTGTGTGTGTGGTGTGTGTGTGTGTGTGTGTGTGTGTGTGTGTGTGTGTGTGTGTGTGTGTGTGTGTGTGTGTGTGTGTGTGTCTCTGTGTGTGTGTGTCTCTGTATGTGTCTGTGTGTGTGTGTGTCTGTGTGTGTCTGTGTGTGTGTGTGTGTGTGTGTGTGTGTGTGTGTGTGTGTGTGTGTGTGTGTGTGTGTGTGTGTGTGTATGCCTGAGGAACCACCGTTCCATAGAAAAGCAATGCTTTCAATAGCAGGGGTGTTTGAAGTGTACTCCATCAGGCATAAATAGCGCTGTTGTGGAGTCTGTGAGTACAAGCTTCATTACAGTAATGTATTCTTGCCTCAGTGCGATGCTTCCCTTTACTGATGTAATCCAACCCCCCCCCCCCCCCCCACTCTCTTCTACTGATTCAAATCTCCACTGGAGCTATCATCAAGAGGACTGACCTTACACTTATAAATAGATGCTTGTGAATCTCTCCCTCTCATTCAATCACATTCACACACACACTTGTTTAGACTTACACACTTTCCATAAAAAATACTGCCACCTTCTGAAGTGGAGGTTTGCCGTTAACAACCTGCTTCGTCAGCCACGATGGGGACTCTTGAGTGTATTTGTGTGTGCATGTGTTTTATCTTTATGTATGAATGCATGAATGCTTGTGAATATGTGAATGCTTGTCCCTACTCCCTACAGTATGTGTGTGATTGATTGTGTGTGTGCATGTTTGTGCGTGCATATACTGTACATCGGTGTATGTTTCAATGTGTGTGTGTGTGTGTGCATTCATGTACTGTATGTGTGTGTGTGTGTGTGTGTGTGTGTGTGTGTGTGTGTGTGTGTATATGTCTCCATCCTTCATCGCTTTTCACTTCTCTTGTTATCAGTTCGGCTAAATTGTGCTGCTGGCCTGCAGCTGGGCAGCAACTCAGCCACAGCTTTTTGAAAGGGCCAGCTCAGTCGGTTATCAGTAGAGAACGACCACCTCCTCCTCCTCCTCCTCCTCCGCCTCCTCCTTCTCCTCCTCTTAGCAGGAGATTCTTGGACAACTTAAGAGCCCTCAAAGCTCATTCACGCTCTTTTTGTATTTTATTTCATTTGATTCTATCAGTCTGCTCTGCGGCCTCAGTATGGTATGGTCTGCTTCGGATCTTTTTTTTCCATTTTGTTTGACAGCTTCTGCACGTCGGCTTGGTACTAATGTTGGGAGAGCGTTAAGAGGATTTAATGCAAAAGTGCTAGAAGACGGCTTGCACTGATGAAAATGGTTTAGATCTGTAAAACGATATAATCACCAGCCTACCAGGGTGAGATTACTGTGTGTATATATAGTATGTTTTAGCCAACAACAGTGATAGATGAGATAAGGGTGTGTTTGTGTGTGTGTGTGTGTGTGTGTGTGTGTGTGTGTGTGTGTGTGTGTGTGTGTGTCCAGAGTGTTTCCACAACTTTGTTGAAAATTGATAGAACTGCGTAGTGTAAGAAGGCTGTGTGTGTGTGTGTGTGTGTGTGTGTGTGTGTGTGTGTGTGTGTGTGTGTGTGTGTGTGTGTGTGTGTGTGTGTGTTATCCTGATAAGACCCTGTGATGTGTATACTTACAGAGGGTATCTCAGGACACATGACTGCAGCTGGTACCCACTACATCTTAAAGTAAAACAGACCGCTGCAGAAAACACACTAAAAGACTCAACCTTATCTCATTCCCATAAAACCGCTCTAAATTGAATGAGGCTTAGATAAGTTTCTGTGGCGAAAGGGCCTTGAGTCTTTTTTTTTCCCATTCTTTCTTTATCGCCCGTCTCCGTTGCCACGGCGCTACCAGCGAAGGATGATGAATGGGTTGACATTTTGCCGGTGCGGAATACCCTCTTCGCGCTGCCCGTGGTGTGGTGCCATTGGTGCCGCAAAGCTCAGCAATATCCTTCCCCCCACCACGAGCCCCACCCCACCCCACCCCACCACTGTCATCTCCTCCTCCTCAATCCCCAAATTGACTGCATCTGATTCCCATTATAACACAACCAGGCCGACTTCAGGCGCCAGTTGAAGCAACATGCCAGTGTCTGAGAGTAGAATTTACCCAGCCTCTAAGACAACCCCCCCCCCCCACAACACACACACACACACACACACACACACACACACACACACACACACACACACACACACACATACACACACACACTCATACACACACACACACACACACACACA
>NW_027468664.1:17139967-17147467 GCF_046254945.1 Alosa pseudoharengus
TTGCTGGTTAAATGTTTATGCACTTTTTGCACTGTCTGTCTTGGTTATATGTTGATGAATGTTTGTGCTTTCTGTCTTCACTCTAACTGTGACTGTAGGGGGACATCAAAATTCATCATATGCAAAATGACGGATACACATTAGCAGTAAGCAATATCAAATAATTTAACAGAATGCGCCCATTTCATATTTTTCATGTACTGAATACAAAGTGAAAGTAGTTCTCTTGTTAGCGTGTGTTTGTGTGATCTCCTTCCCTTCATTAGTGTGTGTGTGTGTGTGTGTGTCTGTGTGTGTGTGTGTGTGTGTGTGTGTGTGTGTGTGTGTGTGTGTGTATGTGTATGTCTGTGTGTGTGTGTGTGTATGTGTGTGTTTGTTTGTGTGTATGTGTGTGTGTGTGTGTGTGTGTGTGTGTGTGTGTGTGTGTGTGTGTGTGTGTATGTCTGTGTGTGTGTGTGTGTGTGTATGTGTGTGTTTGTTTGTGTGTATGTGTGTGTGTGTCTGTGTGTGTGTGTGTGTGTGTGTGTGTGTATGCGCGTGCATGCGTGTGTGTGATAGTCTCTTGTGTTTCCTGTCCATATGCCAGTCTCTCGTCTCCCCGTCTGTCTGCCAGGGTGGCGTGGCCTAATTTCGCGAGCGAGCGCAGTAATTATGCCCTGCGTTCCCTCTCAGCTGCCTGGCACCTCTGCTGGCAGTGCTGCAGACTTTGCCATTAATCAACACTTTTTAATTAGCACTTGCACCTTTTGTGCCGAACTGCGTTGCGTTGTGTTTGGGTGACACAGCATCATTGGGATGGGATGGGCAGGGTGCTAACTAGACACCCCACTCTGTCCCACGAACACAGCTGAGGCAGTACACCCTAAAAATACCTCTCATGGTGCTATAGTGCATTGTAGCATGGATGCTATTCCTCATTTTGTATGCCACTTTGGATAAAAGCGTCTGCTAAATTAATAGATATAATGAAAATGAAAGTTAAGTGACTGGTATTTAACAGATGCATTTCTTCAAAGTCACTTGCAACGGTGGGTTGGGGAATCAGACCCACGCCAGCCAATTGTCAGGTTGCAACTCTAGCGCTGCTCCACCCATGCCTGCCTTCTAGGATGCTGTTTGTGGGAAGATACTGATAGTATGACAAGGACAAAGAAGATGTCAGAAATCAAAATTCATCAGAATTCATTTGCACATTACACTGATGAAGGTCTGAGGACCAAATCGTTTGTAGTACATCACCTCACTTGGTAGCACCTTGGCTTGATGGATTAAATACTTTGTTTATTTATTTTTCAACGGCAAATAATGGTGTGCGAGTTGTTTTCTTGATTGACTGTCACATTACACACAAACACAGTCTCTCTCTCTCTCTCTCTCTCTCTCTCTTGCCTCTCCTTCCTCTCTGTCTCTCTCTCCATCTCCTTCCTTTTGTTATTCTTTCGATTTGTGTCCTCTTCTTCGCCCATCGTCTCCCGATTTCCCCCTCGTCATGAAGTACACACCAGAGCAGAGGAGAGTTGATGGCTTTGCGCCGTGCGATAGATCTCGTATCGTTTATACCACTGTGCATGAATGCGTTCACTTCATGTTTATGAGTGCCGGCGTGCTCCTGAGGAGGATATGAGAAAATGATGGCTGCTTCAGATAAGGTCACAGCTGCCATGCTGTGTGATGGCCTCTGCTGAAATGTTGCTTCATGCTTTACTGGGCCCAAGCAGGCCCAAGCAGCCCAAAGCGGGGGGGCTCATTAGTGTGTATTCATATCACCCGGGCCGTAATGGAAATGTGTGAATGTGTGTGTCTGTAAATATGTGTGTGACAGTATGTAGTGTTGTGCTGTCAGTCATACAATCAAAGCAAGCACAATAGAGATGCTTGCTTTGATTGTATGTGATTATATGTATACGTAACGCAATAGGGAAACAACACCCTGACTGACCTTCAGGTATGTCAGTCATGTTATTCACATAGTCACTGTATGTGAGATGAGTATACAGTACATGTGTATGTGGGTGGATGCAAATACATGGTGATTTTGAGCTGTTGAATACTATTGGGAGTGTGTGCCTACTCAGGTCAGCAGAGGAACGGTGATCTGGTAGGGAGATACTGAGACCTAGAGGAAGGCTGCACAACATAGCTGTGGTCATTACAGGGGCTGTGTGGAATTCTGTAGGGTTCATAAGTTCATAAGTCAAATTGTCTTGAACACAGCCACATTGCAGCACCTCTTTCATTGACTTGCATTGTGTTTGACACAGCACTGCACATGGTGCAAAGAGAGCTGGCCCCTCACTAGAAGGTGTTGCCTTCATTAACATTAGTGGATACCTGGACTACACGGAGTACTGGCGTTTTGACATCATGCCAAAGTAGTTGTTTCTTCTGTTGATATTTCTAGGTCATTTTTATTATTTTTTTACTAAAAGAACTCCACATATTATTGTAGGCTACCTTTAACGCAGGTGACAGGGTGAGCAATAGACAGAATAAGTAAGAGGGAAAGAGAGAGAGAGGGAGTGGGTGGGAGTGAGATAACTTCTGTAACAACCCTGACATGACTTCTCCTCTGAAGTTACATTACATCTCAAAAAGGGCTTTGAAATGAGATGATGTGTCTGCGCATGTGTGTGTTTGTTTAGGCCAGCCATTGCGATGTATTTCAAAGTCCCTGTAATTAAGCCATTGTGTTAAACAAGCTAATTAAAGGTCTTTGTAACGGCTTTCCTCATATTTCACTCAGGCATGTTATGAATACATTGCTAATTTCTTCAGTTGAAAACACAAACCCAGTCTAAACTGGTTTGACCTCAGCGCATTGTAAATGTTGGAGGAGACACTGATGGAATGGAAATAGTTTCACTCTAGGACTTCGAGAAGATTTATGTTGATGTTTATTGAGCAGGCACTTTTATTCAAAGCAACTTACAACATATAATACAATATACTCATTAGCATTAACATTTACACATAATATACATAAATATAAAATCATAATACTAAAAAATACAAAAAAAAAGTGTGAAGACAGTGACTGCTTTACCGACTCCATTCAACTCTTATCAACCAAATAGTTCTCTCTCCTTTGTTTTCCGGTGAACTTCTTGTCTGTGGTACCTCAATGTTCAAGTAGGTGGGAGCTATTTTTGTGATTAAACTCCTGGCATTCATACAGAACTGAATCACTAGACATGAAGCATAAATGTACCTGTCATCGTTGTGCTGGAAATCGCATACCGGTATACAGCCATTAAGCAACCACCAACCTCAGATTCAATTCCATCAACACCTAACAATTTATATGAATATATTTATACAATATATGTATATATATATATATATATATATTTCACAGCACAGGTTTACAGCAGGCACAGAGGTGCTCTGAATACGTTAAGAGGCACATAGAAGTAAACATCATGTATGTATGATTTGTGGAGCATATCAATAAACTATAAATTTGATATACATTTACTTGCCAGCATTCTCACCGATACTTTCGTGTTCCCTTGTGTGGACCCTTCATTTTATGCACACTTGTTTCCGTAGTAACAGGTCTAATGGCTGACCTGCAGCCGTGGCTAATGTTGATGCTTCAACTACAGGCCAAATCTGTCCAGTTCAAACAACTCTGCCTTGGCTGACCTGGAATGTTGCTGTCCATTAAGGTGTGTGGTTTTAGCTGTGTGTTCGCTTTCTGCTAAACAAGCTCATTGCTCTCCAGAGTTGAATTCCTGTAAGTTAAAGCCAGGTGGCAAACTAGTGGTAGATATTCAATTGTCCTCCTATTTTGCCTAGTAGTGTCATAGTGTGATGGCTAGACATATGTAGTCAGCATAGAGTGTAGTGTTATGAATTACATCTTGATTTAGATTACAATTGTTACCCAGACTGGAATTATTGTTTTGTCACCAGGGACGAGAATTGTATGACATGCTCAGTGGTCAGTGCCTTAGGTCCTCATCTTGACCTGTGGGTGGGGTTGAGCAGTATTAACATTGGCACCTTTCAGCCGCTGCCACTAAGCTGTGTCGTTTTGGATAAAAGGGAGCTGAAGCAAACCAACTTGACCACGCAAGCTTTTGGTGCTGCTGCTGCTGCTGCTGCAGTGGGCTTTAAATTGTTCAACTGGAGCAGAAGGATGTCAATATTTGCCCAGCTTCAGGCGGCTGAATATCAGTAATGATGTCATCACTCACACCCTGCAGTGTGTGTGTGACCCCGAGAGATTACACACACACACACACACACACACACACACACACACACACACACACACACACACACACACACACACTCTTACAGACATACAAGTATGACCTGACTTTTGACCTTCAAATGGTTCACAATGGAGGCATGTGTTTTTTGCCCACTCACATTCGATAGAAGAGCCTGAGATATTGATGGGTTTGATATAGACTTTGATTTTACAGCTCCCTCGGGATGCTTTAGAAAAGCTCAGTTCCTTTGTCCAGCTGTCGCTCTGTATTTCTTTGATGTGACCTGTTGGACTATTCAGTAATAATAACCTTTGCAGCAGAACTTTGAAAAAATTCACTGATTTTCAGTAAGGTATCCAAGCAGACTGGGAGGTGGGATATTACACATATTACACGTAATACTCTTGGTCCTTTTTCCATATGTTTTGCACTTGTAGTCTTTAGATTAGTTCATTTCATGAATTTACAAAAGGCCAGTATCTTCCAAATGCCAAAGTGTTGGACCTACAGTGCATGTTTGAATCTCTGCAGTGTCCAGTGGGTGGTCAACCTAATTTGAAGTTCAGAATTAGGAGCACTGTATGCATCTCTAGACTTACACTGTAGCTGTAATGAGGTCAGATATCATCTATATATCGATACATACTGTATCTGCTGAAATATCATATTGAACAGGGGAGCTGTCTGAGCTGGGCTTCTGCCACAGCAACGTTAGCCATGTGCAATTACCCAGGTTTAATTAATAGAGTAGAGGAGCAGGCCGGGGACTAATCGATACGCACAAATGCACTGTTGGTGTCCTTCAGATAGGCAGGTAAGGAAGGCATTCCCAACTCTTCTCTCCGCTCCTCTAAATAAGAAAGTTGTGTGTGTGTATGTGTGTGTGTGTGTGCAGCGTTGTGTGTGTTTGTGTATGCAGCATTTGCGTGTGATTGTGCCACACCTTTCCGTGTGTGAGTTTATAATATGCATCATTTTGCCTGTGCTCTGCCTTGTTCAGCTATTGAGTTTTGAACTAGACTGACTGAAAAATCTGGATACCCGGTCAGTCAGCCAGCCAGAATAAACTCTTGTCCGCATGTTTGATCTCTCCCCTGTTTTACTCTCTGCCCCTGTTCCTCCAAGTGAGATGTTTCATTTATGATTGTCTGACTGGCCTGAAGGTTTGATGTAGACTTTTATCGTGTCCTTATTTGCTGTACCCAGCAGTAACACACATACAGTAGATGCACATAAACATAGACACAGAAGAACAGATCCCACACACACACACAAACAAAAGCACAGTGCACACAGATACACTTCAGTGCTCAGTGTAGAAACATACCCCCCCCACACACACACACAGAAGAACAACTTCCCACCCACACAAGCAAACGACAAACACACACACACACATACACAAGCGCACACAATGTAACAACATAACCGCACCCTACACCCACACACCCACACACAAACACACATACAGACACACACATACAGACACACACATGCACATACAGTACACATACACATAAACACACATACATAAACACACCCTCACCCAAACACACACATATTCATTGTCCGGAGTCAGTGAACTTAATGGGGGATCGGGTCCAGTGGTTGTGCAGAGCCCAGCCTGCCTACATGTAATTGGCCCGTTGGCTCCATGGCATTTAACTCCCCTCATCAATTATCCATCTGCCTGAAGAGAACAGGGAAAATGTGTTTGCATGTGTGTGTGTGTGTGTGTGTGTGTGTGTGTGTTCAAAAGGCACGATGCAGCGATTGCCTCAGGACATTTTTTTTGTCTGCTCCATTTTTAATGTATTCTCAGTGTCAGGGTGACTGTTGATTTGTGAAAATGGCCTAACGTGTCCCAATGAGACATGCGAAATGGTCATCAGAATGGCAGTTATAGTGATGATGCCTCCAGTAGATCATTCCCTGCATTTTAAATGAGACAACCCCACTGATTGACCAGCATGTGTTTTGGGGACTCGGGGGGTGTGGAACAGTTTATTTGTAGAGCTGGCATTGAAGGGAAACATTTGCAGGACTGTCTTGCAAAGACTACAGCTAGCTCAATCCCGACTACATCTTTAAATCTACAGTAGAATTGTAGCTCATAACAATGAAGCCTAGTCAAAGTCCTTTTAGGCAAGTCTCTCCACTCGGCGACCATATCGCAACACATTTTGGGCACTTATCGGCATCTATTTCGGGCAGAACAGCGCGTGCACAAGGCTTCACGACACCAACCTCGCTTCAGCTGCGAGATCACAACACATGATTGGCACAATGTATTCACAACGTACCACAAGATTGGCACGATGTATTCACAACATACCATATGACTGGCACGATGTATTCACAACATAACACATGATTGGCACGATGTACAACATACCACAAGATTGGCACGATGTACAACATACCACAAGATTGGCACGATGTATTCACAACATACCACATGATTGACACGATGTATTCACAACATAACACATGATTGGCACGATGTATTCACATGTCAACTTTTGGCGACGGGAGGGGCGGAATATGTGTAGATAACTGCCATGTTTGCCTTACGAACTTACCCCATACATTTCTATGGGAGATTCTGTGAGTGCTGTGTCTCATCATTAGAAAGTCTCTGGCTTAGTGGCGGTGACCACTGTTCAACTCAAATCCAATCAAGTTAATTCGTAAAGCTGTTTGAGAACCAACAGCAGTTGACATACGTGTATATTAGAATAACATTTACTGATATTTAATCTTTTATTGAATACCACTTGAGGTAAATTCACTTTTTCATCAACTCTGTGCAGGCCAGGGTCCAACAAAGTTGGACAGTGGTCATTCTACTTGTCTGTAGCAGACTGGGCTGTAAAGTCACAGTGTGCTGAGAGGGAATGATCCTGTCGGCGCTTTCTCATTTGGTTTAGTGCAGAAAGAGTACCACGTCAGACGTGTCTCTCTCTCTCTCTCTCTCTACCCCTCTGTAGTTGGTTCAGTGCCTGCCATTGGAGGCAATCCTCTTACTGTGTGTGTGTGTGTGTGTGTGTGTGTGTGTGTGTGTGTGTGTGTGTGTGTGTGTGTGTGTGTGTGTTTTCCATGCAGAGATTACCATTAGCACATTGAATTCTTCGCTTCTGTTTCACCTCTGGTTTTTCGCTCGTTCCATATCAGCCCATTTCAGCTCAGCATTTCCGTTGTTACATGTGTTTTTGTCAGATTGTACTTGATAAAGTCTTTTTTTTTCCATCTTTCTTCTGTGATAAGATCAGAGAGAGAG
>NW_027468664.1:17152467-17157467 GCF_046254945.1 Alosa pseudoharengus
GGACGATGATTGTGTGGTTTGTCTGTGGCTGATACCAATGATGGTAGTTGTACAAAGGAGTACTGGCATCAAAGACTAAAGAACTTCCCCGCATTCCTTGCTCTTGTCATACCTAAGCATACACAATATATATACAATATATATACATTTTTATAGGTTATAGAAATAAAAAATGGCTTTATGAAATGTTACTGCAGTACATTTGTTGTCCACAATGGTAGAAATATATATTTAGCTTCAGGCCAAGGAAGTGAGAGCTCTTCACCACTGTTGCCATTTTGCAGTAGTTTTCATGCACACAGCAGGCTTTTTAATTCAGCTGTTACACTGTTACTGCTTTCTTGACAAGTTAACCTGTAAATCAGCAAACTTGAGTCCATGCATGAAACGTTGAAATGTCAGAATGATCCGTTTGCTTTATGTAGTCGTTGTCCACTGTAGTGTAAATTCATCTTTGGCCTCGACCCTACAAGCATAGGAAATTCACATTAACTATAAAACATGTAGCTGCATAAAACTGAGAATTGCTTCCACATCCACATCCACTGGTGGAAATATAACGAATAGTTACATAAATGATTCACTTTTACAATATAAGGAACCACATAAAACAATATTGCATATGTTGAAAGTGAAACATAAAAGCATGTCAGTAGTCACATAAAAGAATGAAAGACATGGTTGCACGTCTTATTCATTTTCCCTGAAACGGATTTACTGAATAAGAAATTTAAAAAAAATGTAGACCTTGGTCCTGAAGTGTTCTCCTCACTGGTGCATTTCTACCAGTTTATGTGGCAAGGCAGCTCTTAAACTCTGAACAGTACAACAAGCTGCCGTTTTTGCTTTTACTAGCTGTGTTACTAGCTGTCTGCGAGAGATTGCTTTTCCCCTTCATGTGCTTGCTACTGTGTGAACTTGCTATGCCATACCCAACCCACAATATGACATTACACCACAAGCTAAACACAACAACAACAACAAACAACTAAGGCTAACAAGCTCAAATGTAATGCTGGTGTCTGTGTCTGTGTGTGTTTGTGTGTGTCCTGTGTGTGCTTGCAGCTGCTCCTGGAGCACCTGGAGTGTCTTGTGTCGCGACACGAGCGTTCCCTGCGCATGACCGTGGTCAAGCGCCAGGCTCAGTCTCCATCCGGCGTGTCCAGTGAAGTCGAGGTCCTCAAAGCGCTCAAGTCCCTCTTTGAGCACCACAAGGCTCTAGATGAAAAGGTAAGATGGGAGACTAAGAGAGGACACGCTTTCTTGCCGGTCAGTGGATTAACAACACACCACCAGATCAATGGAGTTAAAGCATTCTCTGCTAGTTTAATCTAGAATAAAACCAGGTCCCTGCATTCGATATGTCTTTACTCTGTAAACTAAACTAAAACTCACTGCATGACATAAGCAGATATCTGGGGACATTATTGTGAATGAGGTAGATAGCAATGATGATAGGGCTATTTCGGTCTGCAGAAGACTGCCATGCATGCAGATAACCCCACAACCCCTCCAGTGGGTCCCTCATCCTCAGTCTCGTCTACTCTTCTCTCTCTCAGCCCCTCCATCCCTCCATCACTTTATCCCTCTATCACCCCAACTGTATCAGCAGCCATCTGACTACAATTCCTCCCCTCTTTGTCATTATGACAAACTGATGTGACATTATATTTAGAGAGAAAGAGGTATATTAATTTGCACTGGACGGTGCTGTCTTTTATCTTTCTTTTCCATGTACTGCCATGCTTTCCTCACCTGAGGTTAGCTAGCCTTTATGCTAGGCTTGCTTCAGCTACACCTGCAGAAGACTGCTATGCAACTCCACAGCCCCCCTGTCATTTGGCCTCTCCACTCTTCTTTTCTTCTACCCTTACATCACGCTATCACTCTATCCCTCAATCCATGTATTGCCCTTCTCTTCCTCCAACCCTCCACCTTTCCATCCCTCCATACCTATATCCTTATACTCCTCTGCTCTATCCCTCCATCCGTGGCTGATTGATTGACTGACAGGCCCTCTGTTGGCCCACCTGTGATCCGCTCTACAGGCTGGCAACAGAGCTCATTTAGAACACTTCTTTGTTGCCAGCGGTAACGGCGAATATAAAAATGCCCGGCTGAATAATGGGCCATGCTGCGCAACAGACTTCAACCAGTGCTGTAATCCCCTTTGTCATCGCATCTGTCTCTCTCTCTCTCTCTCTCTCTCTCTCTCTCTCTCTCTCTTTCTCTCTCTCTCTCTCTCACACACACACACAACACTCTTTCTTTCTCTCTTTCTATCTTAACTCTTTCTCTCTCTCACACACACACACAACACTCTCTTTCTTTCTTCACTCTCTCTTTCTCTCTCACTCACTCATGCATCACTCTCTTTAACCTCTGTCTCTCCTGTATTTCTCCCCAGCCGTATTGTAATGGATCTTTCCTTCTGCTCCTCTCTTGGATGTTTTCATGGCTCACATGTTCAACCTCCACACTAATGATGCATTTTTTTTATTATTATTTATTTATTTATAGTCACCATTCAAGACACTTAAATACTGTATGCCTTACAGGGCGTACAGTATAATCCAAATACATTAGTACCTTAACAAACTACAAACCAGCAGCAACATTTAAAAAAGATAAAGATATAAAATAATACGAAAGTTAACCCAAATGTGGAGGGGGGGGGACAATACAAACAGTGTACCCATACAATGGATTGCCTTGTCAGATGCCACTGTGACAAATTTCAGAATGATGAGAAGAGGAAGTAAGGGCAATAAATCCCCTCAGCTGACATGAGTTTGGGTCGGTTGAGGGACTGGGGGTGGAGATGTGAGGGATGGAGGGTGGGTGTTGGCAGTGAGATTGGTTGGAGGTGGGGGGGGGGGGGTTCTTTGAGCAGAGGAGGTGGCAGAAATATGCTCCCACCTCGCCGTTTAACAGCATCAAAGCGCCTGCCGTGGACCGAGGGGACAGCTGGCTTGAAAGGAAAGACATATTGTCATCGCTGGCAAAGAGGGAAAAGGGGGATAAGAGAAGAGAGAGAAAGAGAGGGGAGGATAGTGAGAGAAAGGGTGAGGGGGAGAGAGGGGGATGATAGAAAGAGGGATGGTTAGAAAAATAGAGAGTGAAAGAGCAGGGGATGAGGGATGAGGGTAGAGCATCTAGAGATGAGTGAGGATCAGCGCTAGGCAGCTTCAGCGGGAGCCTTAGAGGTGGCGATAAGTAATGGCTGCCATAGGCCCATCTCATCTCCGTGGTTACAGAGCAGAGCTCACTAATCCATACACTAGCCCGCAGAGAGCTTATGCAGCGACTGGCCCGCCATTTGATGGGTCAAAGGGCACAGTTGACCTCCCTTCCAAGGCCCAGACGGGGTCATGCAAAGATTTATGTTCCACTGTTGGTGCCAGAGAGTGTATCCATAATATTCCATTCCAATATTCCCCCCAGATACACAAATAGGAAGAGTGCACTGTTCAGGAAGCGGGGGGGGGGTTCATTGCCTTGCATTGATAATGATTTCTTGAATCTATGTTTTTTATTTCCTGTTACTGCCTTCCACTTTCAGGTCAGAGAGAGATTGCGGGTGTCGCTAGAGAGAGTCTCAGCCTTGGAGGAGGAGTTAACAGCTGCCAATCAAGAGGTAAGAGATGGCATGGATGCCGCCCTTTCTGTTGATGCGATGATATGAGCCGTAATGATCAGATTGCTTACTGTGTGTGTGTGTGTTTGTGTGTGTGTGCATGCGTGCATATGTGTGTGTGAGTGCTTATATTTCTACTCATAATAGAAAGTTGTGCTGCCCATATTCATAAATTATTTTTGCTGAAACGTGAAAAAATGGTACATTTCAGAATCATCATCAGATTAGTGTAAGTGATTTTTATGATGAAGTATCACTGACCTGAAGCAGAATCAGCATTGTTGTGATGAAATGGTAATATAAAGGCTAGATTTACATTACCTTCCAATGTGAGGAGGAAAGAAGAAAACTGAATTGGAGAGAGAGAGAGAGAGATACAGACATGGAAAAGAAAAGTGAAAAGAAACGGGAAACGCAGAATTTGAGGGCCCTCTGAAACAAGCAGAGGTTGTATTATCTCGTCTAGTTAAATTCACAAGGAGAAAAAGGAGTATAGTGTAAAGGCTGAGAAAGAAAAAGAGAAGCTGGGTAACCCTAGGTCAAAAGAGAGGGAGAGGGAAAGTGTGCTGAGAAGACATGGAGGAAAAAAGGAAATATATCTATAGAGAGAATTAGAGAGAAAGAGAGACTTCCACACCTGTCTCAGCGTCTAAGCGTGAGTTTAATGATTTCCTTCCCCCTGTGTGGACTGAACTGACCCAAGCTCCCGTTTCTGCTTGCATTAGCCCTGCTGCCTCTGAGCAGGCTGTAATGAGCAGGAGACGCAGCGCTGATCCCTGATCAAAGACCCGCTGTCCAACACCAGAGCATGATGGGAAATAGGGCTGAGGGGGGGGGGGGGGGGGGGGTTAGACATTTAAGCAGCAACCACCCACCCAACAGACAGCGCCTGAGGAGGGCAGATGAGTGTTGAATCAGACATGATCAAGGCGGATGGGGGGTGGCTGGGGGGGGGGGGGGGGTTGCCATAGTGAGAGGGGTAAAGATCGGGGTGAAAAGGTATCATCAAACTCCAACTCAGCAGGTGAGGGTTCTCTCTGTATCCCTCTCTTCCTTCACTTTTCCACGTGGCCTTTTCTGCTCCCCCTCTCTCTTTCAGCCGGGTAGTCTTATTTAGTCCTGTTTTCCCATCTTTGCACCCTTCCATCTTTCTTCACCTTCTTCTGTATCCCTTTGTACTCCCCCCTCCTTTATATCTTTCTTTCCTTCTTTCATTCCTTACCTCTTCTTTATCCCTTTATCCAGTCTGCTATTTTTCTTTCTTTCTATTCATTGTCATTATGTCCTAGTTTCACACTACCTATTCATTCATTCCTCTGTTACCAGTAGACTAGTTCAATAGTGCATAATAGTGGCCTAGTTC
>NW_027468664.1:17159967-17182467 GCF_046254945.1 Alosa pseudoharengus
TGGATTAACAGCACAGTGAAGGCCTAGCCTGGCTAGTGAAGGCCTCCATGCCCTAGTGCTTGACCTCTTAGATACACTTAACCCATGTTAATCACAGAGAGTTATGGAAAGACCTGCTATTTGCCATTTGTATAGACTATGAGCATAATATTCTGGTATTGTGTTATATATCATAATTAGCATGTTATGTATTATAATATTATATAATTGGTATCTGCAATACTGCCAGTGTCACAGGCTAACCTTGTCTCACCTTGTCTTCAAAGCACCTTCCCTCTTGATTGTTAGGCTGGCTCTGAAGCATTTGTGTTATAACACCTGCATAAGACAATCATAAGATATCAGTTAACTTCTTGCTGGCTTACAACATTGTTAATCTAACTTAAGGCAGTTAAGGTAACTACTGAAGTACATGTTAACCATAGACAAACAAAGCCTCTTTAGGAGTCCCTCTACTCCCTTCAGTGCACAGAGAATGCACAAAATAATTGGCCGGTAGCCGTGCTCATCACTTTTGATGTCTCCTGATTGGTTGGTACAGACCATGTTGAGATTTTGGAGTCTGATTAAAGGGCCCAGGACAGACAGGGTTTTTTACCCCCCATCGAACTTCTGCTTTTATTACAGCTATCATCCATCTGAAAAGTACATCTTTACAGTCTTCCTGAGATTTTTCTTTTCCTCAAATGACAGACATTTATTTCAACAGCAAAAGAAATGAGGCCTTAAAGCCTAATGACTTCTTTTATAGTTTTAATAGGCGTGGAAGATAGTGAGTGTCTGGCAGACAGTAACAAGGCTGTGGTTAATCTATGCAGGTCCGTCCTCCACTCTTTTGCTGTCACTCACTCACTGTGTGTGTGTTCCTGTGTGTGTGTGTGTGTGTGTGTGTGTGTGTGTGTGTGTGTGTGTGTGTGTGCTAGCACAGTAGCCATTTGTCACACCCGCTCATTCTGTAGGTACAAAGATGAATCTGCTTTTGTGTTGCATACCGACACACACTCACACACACACACACACACACACACACACACACACACACACATACACACACACCTCTCCCTCTGTCTGATCGGCCATTAAAATCATGATATTGATGTCCCGGCGGAGTTGAGTAAACCCTCCAGCAGTATGGCACAGAAATCGAAGGGAAATCCCCTCCACGCCTAGACAGTCCTGATGGTTGAGGGCGCTGGCGGATGCTGTCATTGTGTTCTAATCACACCATTACACGCCACGCTTTTGCTTCATCTCCTAACTGTTGCCAGGGAGACGAGCGGAGAGGAGCGCACCGCGTCTGTGTCTCGCTTTAAAGCCGGCAGATGTGGAATTCATGCCATCTTCTCCACAGCCACACATCCAATTCACTTTCATCAGGAACTTTATGCGTGTGTGAGAGAGACATAGCATCTGTGTGTGTGTGTTTCAGAGAGATATCATCTGTCTGTGTGTCGGTGGGTGTGCGTGTGCGTGTGTGTGTGTGTGTCTGTGTCTATATTTGTGTTTCTGTGGTGTCTGTATGAATGTTTGAGAAAGATAGCGTGTGTGTGTGTGTGTGTGTTTGTGTGTGTGTATGTGTGTGTGTGTGTGTGTATGAGAGAGAGAGAGAGAGAGGGAGAAAGAGAAAGAGAGAGGGAAAGAGAAAGAGAGTCTAATGTCTGAGGCATGCTAGACCAGATTGCAGGAGCTTGTCAGAAGTTGTCTTTGGCAGGCGTTCTGGGTTATAATTAAGATGGTATTCCCGGGAACACCGTTTCGCTCAGAACTATTATTAAACTTGGCAGGATGGAAGAGACAGTCCTCCAAAGCAGGTAAAGGCTTATTTTAGACACTGACGATTTAGACATGCCATGCAGCTCTGGAAGAAGTGGTATAAATAAAATCTCAACTCCTCATGAAAAGCCATGCACAAAATACTTGGTGTGTGTGTGTCTCTGTGTGCGTGTGTGTTTGTCACTTTTGCTGTCTCTGTAGTAAAATGTTTTATGTAGTAAATTTCCTCTCTGACTGTGATGTTTGAAGCTGGTAATTAAAACTATTTCTAATGAAACTAATTTAGTCTGTATCTCCCACAAGTTTGATGCTGAGGAGAAAGAGAACTTTTCCCCCCTTCACTTTCCTGATGAGATACTACTTCCAAACAAAACTCAATTAGACAGTAATGAAGCGACTGGTGTTTGATCACAGCAGGCAAAATCACCATCTCGCTGAGATTTCTTCAAGAAAGAATGTCAGAAGAGAGAGAGAGAGAGAGAGGAGGAGGAAAAACACAACCTGCGTTGTCTAAGAATAGTGACCACAGCTTAGCCGATTATTCAGTCTCTCTCTTTCTCTTTCTCTTTCTCTCTCTCTCTCTCTCTCTCTCTCTCTCGGGAAAAAAAGAGAAAAACAAAGAGGCATCTCTCGCCTCGTCCTGCCTGCAGCGATAATCACGTGTCATTGCTCACGACAGGCCTAATTACTGTTGTCATCTGTTACCGCTGGCAACCGGATTAGAACTGTTTGCCGTACGCTCCAGGTGACAAAGGAGTGGGAGAGAGAGAGAGAGAGAGAGAGAGATAGGGAAAGAGAGAGAGAGTTGGAGTGGTGGGGAATGGGTTTCAGCATAATAATAGTAATCATCTTGGTTCCTGTGCGCAGATTTCATATTAGCAGCAGTCCATAGACCATGAAGGCATAACGAGAGCTTCTGTAAGTTGTTTAAGTTGAAGCGGAGGAAATAACCTTTTTTGTAGGAAGTACGAAACTCCGGTAAATATTTTGAGCAAGGAGGAAAAGTTTAAGCGGGTTGGATGAGGTCGTTTGACAGCTTGTTTGTTTCCTGCTTGGCATGGCATTCCCCCCTAGCCATACCCAGCTGTGAGAGAGCAGATGATGTAATGATGTTTGGTAATAGCCAACTGTTATGATAGACTGATGTTGTCTGTGGCTTGATTGTCATTGGTCCACAGATCGTAGCCTTACGGGAGCAGAATGCCCACATCCAGAGGAAGGTGGCATCAGGAGATGGCGGAGAGGACCTGCTGGAGGGCACAGATGCTGGGCAGAAGGTGCATGGCAAGGTGGGTAAACCAGGCATGGAAGATGTCTGTCTGTCTGTCTCTCTGTATGTCATTATGCCCGCCTGTACTGTATATCTGTCTGTCTATCTGTCTGTCGGTTTATGTATGTATGTAGGTAGGTATGTAGGTATGTAAGTGTACATGTATGTTGGTTGGTCTCTTCTCGATTATATAAGTTCCTGATCTGTTTCTGTGTTGGAGATCCTCCTTAGTTCACAAAATTCAAATCGATTGCAGTTTGAAATTGCATTTTGTCTGCAGTTTGTCACCGACATTACCCACCATTTAAACCGATTGCCGACAGAGCACACAAAACAGCAATATATCCCCACATACTAAATCCTGCTCCCCATGGCGTAAACTACTCTAAACAGAGCCCAGACACAGGCACTCAACCAAGCGCAAAACCAAACAAGCACCTGAAGTCTAATGAGCTGCAATTATTTCACTTTAGTGTGTCCCTTTCTGCCTTGTCAGGAATGATGCATTGTGTTTGATCCTCAGCAAATTACCCCAAAAAGTCCAGACTCAACTGCCTCAATTCAGCCACATTGAAAGTTTGATTAACCAGACGGTCGGTATGTGATGATGTGCCAAGCCCTTCCCTATCTCTCTCTCTCTCTCTCTCTCTCTCTCTCTCTCTCTCTCTCTCTCTCTCTCTCTCTCTCTCTCTCTCTCTATCTTTCTCTCTCTCTCTTTTTCTCTCTCTCTCTGTCTCTCTGGGGTCCAAACAAAACTCCTTTATTGGCCCGACCCAAACGAATGTCTGCTCACTCTCCGAGGCAGACCAAGGCAATCATCTTTTAGAGAGCGCTGTGTGAGTGTCGGCTGTGTGGAGTGTCGGCTGTGTTTGTGTCGGCTGTTTAGGATGTTGGTGCAGCCACTGAGGCCAAGAGCTGTCTGTCGGTCTGGCAGTGAAAGTGACAGCCGAGAGGAGGGGGTGATGGACATTAGAAAAGTTTAGAAATAATCCAGAGAGTTTGCTGTGTGAGTTAGTGTGTGTGTGTGCATGCATTGATAGGTGCTTGCATGTGTGTGTGTGTATGTCTTTTGCGTTTCTCTTGTGTTGCTTGTTGCGTGTTTGTGTGGGTGTTTGTGTTTGTGAGTGACTGCATGCATTGGATGGAAGGATTGGTGTGTGACTCTGTGTTGTGATTGCGTATGTGTGTATGTGTGTGTGTGTCTGTCTGTGTCTGTGTCTGTGTCTGTGACTGTGTGTGTGTGTGTGTGTGTGTGTGTGTGTGTGTGTGTGTGTGTGTGTGTGACTGATGTGGCTAATTTAGTGATGCAAGGCCAGGGTCTGCTGAATCTCTGATCAAAGAGTAGAAGGGCCTAATTAGACCAAGCACACACAAATGGATGGCTGTGGATGAGCAGCTGGCACACACACACACAAACACACACACTCTCACACACACACACACACACACACACAGTCATACAGAGGTTCACCTCCACAAACATAAACACGCATCCACGCACGCACACACACACACGCACGCACGCACGCACGCACACACACACACACACACACACACACACACACACACACACACACACACACACACACACACACACACACCAATAAAGGATACATCTGCAGTCACACACATGCAAGCATCTACACAGCACAAAAACATAGTGTTGTGTTTTTAAAGCTGCTGGTCTTGTTCTTTATGAAGTGAGTTTATCATCCTGGCTGAGAGAGAGAGAGCGTGTGTGTGCGCACTCTTGGACTCTCCTAAATTAAATTTGGACTGCGCCCCGAGCCTTGAGCGTTCAAATTTACTGTGGGGTAAACACGCCCGTCTAGCCGCCTCCATGAGGGGGATCTGAATCACGGCCTCAGCCCAACACGCTACAACTCTCCATGGGCAGGATTTACAAGAGGTGGAGCCCCAGCTCCCACCACGGCTTTATATCTCAGCTAATGTCTGCACACATCCACTTTAAGAGCTACAGGCCCTTTAACAGCTGCGCTGTTAGCTATTGTTAAGGCAGTCTTCAGATTAATGAAGTGTATGAGGCTGCAGGGATGCAATATTTTAGAATTATTTTCTGTGTGGGTTGGGGTGGGTCTCTTTTTTTTAATTCAATTTCAAAAGTTTATTGATATGGCACAAAGTTCTGGTGTTGTTAAAGCATGTATAGAGAGATAGAGAGAGAATGTCGGCACACTGTGTGGTGTGGGCTACAAAAATATACTTTATTTATTTATCTCTAAAAAAGTCCAAAGTTTTCGATGTCACAGGATCTTAATATTAAAGCATGTATAGACATAATTATAGATTTAGAAAAAAACAACAAAAATAATAACACCACAAGGGTCTTTGCATTGATAAAGCATGTATAGAGAAATGTATAGAGAAATGCATAGATTCATCATTGACAACAATCCAACAATGATAATTAGAGTAACAATAATAATAATAATAATAATGATAATAATTATTCTCACTCTGTCTGTGTGTGTGTGTGTGTGTGTGTGTGTGTGTGTGTGTGTGTGTGTGTGTGTGCCCCACAGCGTCTGTCCAATGGCTCGATGGAGTCGGCGGACGAGGCAGGCCAGGTGGTGGAACTGCAGGAGCTGCTGGAGAAGCAGAACTACGAGCTGGCCCAGATGAAGGACCGCATGTCCTCACTGTCGTCGCGCGTCTCCGAGGTGGAGCAGGAGCTGGAGACCGCCCGCAAGGACCTCATCAAGTCCGAAGAGATGTGCAACAAGTACCAGCGCGACATCAAGGAGGTGAGCAGACAGGTGGGACAAACGCACAGTGTGTGTGTGGGGCTCATGTGACAGAGGACATGTAGACAAGCTCTACATGATCTCAAGTCCAAGATCTCTCACACACACATGCACACATACATGCATTGTTGAACATATATACATTTATATATATATACCAAGTCCAAGATCACACACACATACATGCATCCTTGAACATATATACATATATATGCATACTCTCCATGCTGGTGTAGTGGTTAGGAAACTAGGGCTTCCTAGTTGAGGGCCAGAACGTTGTTGGTTTGTTTCCCAGTTAGCACTGATGTGCCCTTGCTCAAGGTGCTTCCTCCAGGGAGAATTGGTTTTCTGTTAAGTCCCTCTGGATAAGGATGTCAGATGGATACATTACAAAATAAAAGAGTTGAAACAACTCATTTACAGATGGGCTCACGGTAACACATGACTGTTGAGTTGAGTCAGAAACTATAGGAGAGAGAGTGTAAACTTAAGTACTGCACACTCATACAAAAGTAGGTATTAAACACGCTAATGTAACAGTATGTTACATTGAACCTAATGCATCAAGTACTATATTACTGTAAGGAAATAGTAGTTTAGCTGTAGGTGTGGTTTCAGATCCCAGTCTGTGCTGGTGTATCTGATCATAGGTGGCCATGCAGTGTGCTGACATGAGGCAGAGTCAGTCACCCAGCATGGCTCCAGCATGGAACTAGACCCAGCTGCTGTCAGACTCCAGCCCAGTGGAGGCTCACAGCGGGGGGCCTTCTACCCAGCCGATCGCCCCCCTGGCTGGCTGGCCAGGTGCATGACACCTGGGCCTCCGTCTGCACACGACCGCTTCATCACACGTGCCCTCTGTAGTACATGCTCAAGAACATCACTTATCTATAAGTATAAATGCAAAATATAGATATATATATAATCTATAAGTACTGTGAGTACAAAAGGAGACACTAATTTCAGTAGACTGTAAGTGTACTTCATGTATTTAGTGTGCTTTTATTTATGTGCTTTGTAATGCAACAAATGGGTCAATCTGTTAAGTCATTAACTTTCTGTTTGTTAACTGTGTGTTTGCATGCATGTTTGTATGTATGTGAGTGTGTGTGTATGGGTGCGTCTGTGTCTGTGTGGTATCTGTGGTGTGGTGTGGTGTGTGTGTGTGTCTGTGTGTTTGTCTTTGCACAGGCGATGTGTCAGAAAGAGGACATGGAGGAGCGCATCGTCACGCTGGAGAAACGCTACCTGAGTGCCCAGCGCGAGTCCACCTCCCTCCACGACATCAGCGACAAGCTGGAGAACGAGCTGGCCAATAAGGAGGCTTTCCTCAGACAGGTCAGCGCCCCATTGGCTAAGCCTCCTGCGGACAAAAAGTTCTAGAATTTTCCAAATGTCATAAACAGCATTGTGACTCAGAGGAAGAAGTCTCTTCATCTCCGATGTTTTGATGGGCTGTAATTGGTGGTTACATAAGTGTGTTTTCGATTGAAGTCGTATCTTCTTTAAAGGGCAATGATTTGGAAATGGCAGGCTTTGTTGCAAACCTCTTATGCTCTCCTCTCTGTAAAAATTAAGTTCAGGATATTTATCTTTGATGGTTGTTTTCATATGAGAGAACATCGTGACTTGTCCTGTGATAAGGCCTTACAACAAGCAGAGAGGGCAAGTGTGTGTGTGTTTCTGAAATAATAACACACCACAAACATCCTGGGTATTGTGTGTGTGTGTGTGTGTGTGTGTGTGTGTGTGTTTAGATGGAGGAGAAGAACAGACAGCTGCAGGAACGTCTGGAGCTTGCGGAACAGAAGCTGCAACAGACCATAAGGAAAGCAGAGACACTACCTGAGGTGGAGGCTGAACTCGCACAGAGGATAGCTGCACTCACAAAGGTAACACACACACACACATTCAAACACACACACACACACACAGACACACACACACACACACACACACACACATGCAAGTACATGCACACACACAACGAAATGCACTGAATCACAAACATAAAATAGTAATTGCTCTCTCTCACACACACACACACACACATGCATGCACACAGAAACACACACACACACACACAGTCACAAACACATTAAAAGCACAAATCTTCTTTATTATCCGTGATATTATCGTCTATGACACTTGGTCTCCTGTCTGAGCAGTTTTGGTCTAAGCACCCCTGCCTGACTTTGGGATTCATATTAGCTGTGCTCTTTTAGCTGCACCTGTCTCACCCTCTCAGACAAACACACACACACATATACACAACCACATACGCACACACATACATACAAACACAATCACACACTGGCTGGTCTCTGCTTTAAGGACATATGGACTTGCTACAGCTGTACTCGTCCTCAGTCTCGTAAACACACACATACACACACATACACAATCCTACTGGCTGGAGTCTGGTCATCTGTAGCCAGCTGACCTGTCCTCTGGGGGAATCCCCAGCCAAGTGGAGTCGGTCGGTTCAGCTGAGGAGCTGTGTGTGTGTGTGTGTGTTTACTCTGACTCGTGGCCAGTCTCTCACGTCACTCTCTCTGGCGCTGGCCTGTGCCGACTCCAACTCACTGAACTGCTTAAAAAAAGCCAAGCATGTGAAACAATGGAAAATGCACCGTATTTTCGCTGGCTCGTGAAAGCCAAATCACTGATCCCACATCGGATCTGAACACCAGATGTTTAAACAACACACAGCATTAGGGGTTTTTTAACATACATTATTCACTGCCATACCATGTCGTTATCAGACCCATACATTATTTCTCACTTCAAATGAGACCAGAAGCACTGAACTCAGTACTACAAGTACTGAGTTCAAGTACTTCAGTATAATTCACTTACCAACTCCATCACTGTTGTAAATGCCTATGTGTTCTTCCTGTGTCATTAACTCATGTTTTTCATATGTAATATGCCCCCCCCCCTCTTTCTCTCTATGGGACTCTGTTAGTCTGATATGGAAGCTAAACTCCAGGACATGACCGCCACCCTTAGGAAGGTAGACTCACAAGAAAGCTGGTGTCTCACACCAACACAGAAATAGAGCTTTATCTCCCTCAAATCTCCTCCACCGTGCTGTTCAATGGCTGCCTCTTTCTCTCACTCAACTTGATCTTTCCTGTTGGTCTCTGGGTTCAAGCATTCAGCAGATGTTACATCAGGCTGTGGGTCTTCATTTTCTATTTCCACAGTGCTAATAGTGGACTTTCTTGAAGCGCAATAACTGACTTGGCTGTTGATCACAACCAGCTGTTTTTCCCTCTGCTTCTGGACTACCTGCTAGCTGCTAAATGCTGTCTCTCCCTATCTGCCTATACTGCCAAATTAGCTCTTTGATTCATAGCTTTCCATTTTCAATGCTTGGCTGAACATTGCAAAAGTACATGGAATACTGACTCACAGCTGTCAATAGATGCCAATTGCTGATGAGATTTCGGACACATGAAAAGCATTTAAACTAATTACATGTATGCAAGTGTTTTTTTTTTTTTTCAATTTGAGCCAGCAATAATAATGGATGTGCTGCATAATGTATGTACAGTATAGTGTTTGCTTCTCTTATAGATTGGCCAAGAGTAGCAGGCTGAGATTTTTCTCATTTCTTGGTGAAAGAGGAAACATAGAGAGAAAATGTACTTATTGCAGTTGTTTCAAGTGTAAACAGCATCGGTTGTTGGGATATTGCACAAGCCATGTTTTTCTTTGTTTGCACTTGAAACAAGTGTAGTAAATCTATTGTTTGTTATTGCATTTGGACACAGAGTACAACTGCCTCTTCTCTTTTCCTAATTTTCTTCATTCTTTGTTTCTCTCCCACACTCTGTTTCTGTCCTTACACTTCTTACTTTTCTATTTCCCACTGCCTCTTGTTCTCTCTCTCTCTCTCTCTCTCTCTCTCTCATTTCTCTTTCCCTCGTTTCCAGGCGGAGGAGCGCCACGACAGCATAGAGGAGAGGATGAGGCACCTGGAGGGTCAGCTGGAGGAGAAGAACCAGGAGCTGCTGAGAGTGGGTCTCCCTTAGGACTCACACACACACACACACACACACACACACACATTTCACACACACACACACACACACACACACACACACACACACACACACACACACACACACACACACACACACACACACTCATAAAGTTCCTCTCCAGAGTGCAAGAATAGTTCATCCATGTCCCCTTTTGATACATGGCCTGAGCAAAGCGTGTGCATGCATACACACATTCACAAAGACACACAGACACACACACACACATACAAACACACACACACACACACACACACACACACACACACACACACACACACACACACACACACACACACACACACACACACACAAACACACACACACACAAACACACACACACACACACATGCTCACACACGTTTCTAAAGTACATATGCAGACTCAGTTGAGTACACATTTACACATCCTTAAACACATGCACTCTTGTATAAAGTGCACTAGCACAAATACCTTATGAAACATCCATTAATCCAGACACACCATGTGGAATCAGAGTGCACTGTCTGAACTCATGCATGAGAGATGTGTCTCAGAAGCAGTTGTTGGATTAGTTTGAGGGCATTCTGATAGTGTTCTAGTGTTAAAACAGTGTCTCTTAAATACCAGTCAACTTTAACTTCATGACTGTGTGACTTGCACATTTTATTTAAGTTAGAGGCAGATTGTACATAGTGCATTCAAAATGAATGGATTTTGAAAGCACACCTGAAGTATGGGGGAGAACACAAACAGGACATAGAGAGCAGGCGTAGCAGGATGTCGAGTGTGTCTGATCGGCATGTCACAGAAATTTAAACAAATGTATGTTTTTTTTATTCATACGACATGGTAAATAGGCCAGGATACATGAAGTACATAGGACATAATTACTGTTAGTGTCCTGTCAGTGTTTCACAGAAGCTGTTTGTGTGTGTGTGTGTGTGTGTGTGTGTGTGTGTGTGTGTGTGTGTGTGTGTCCACAGGCTCGTCAGAGAGAAAAGATGAACGAAGAACACAACAAACGTCTGTCAGACACGGTGGACCGGCTCCTCACCGAATCCAACGAGAGGCTGCAGCTGCACCTGAAGGAGAGGATGGCTGCCCTGGAGGAGAAGGTGGGTCCTTATTCAGCTACATTTAGTCAAAGGTTCTTCAGTTTAAAACGTTTTAAAATTACCTAGAAATATGTGAAGAAACAACTATCTGGACATAATGTCAAACGCACTTATGCTCTGTGTTGCCCAGGTGTCTACTGAAGTTTGTATGCAAATCATTGCATGCTAACCAGTTGGCCTGGCTCTCTTGTAGTGTCACTTACTGTATTAGCACGTTAGCAATTCAATGAAATAATGCAGTGGCTGTGTGCGAGACAAATCAAAGAACGGCACTTTTAACATTCAACATAGAGTATGCTCCAATACACAGAAACATAGACAGAAACATAGACAAACAACTAAAAAAAGGAAATCAGGTGAGTTGGGATGCAAGCTGGTACAGTATTTCTATAAAACAAATAAAGCAATAAAGCCAATAATAGATTTACAGATGGCCCCTAGACTATGTTTTTATGAGTTTGAATGGTCTAATATGTTTTTCCCCGCACCGCTCAGAACGTTTTGATACAGGACTCGGAGAGCTACCGGAAACAGCTGGAAGACTCCATCCATGAAAAAGTAAGTTTGGCAAACACAGGCATGGAGGAAACATTGTGGTGATCCCACATTTATTATTATTTTTAACAAAATGTCATTTGATTTGTGTGATTTGTTACTGATTTATTGGCATTGCTATTGGAGGGGATGAAGACAAACATGGCCCAAATTAACATTGCGAGGCAGCTGGGAATGCTTAGAGAGCTACATGTAGAGAGTTGTTTTTATAACATCATGTTTGTTCCAGTCTCACCTGGCAGAGGAGATCGACAAGCTGCGCTCCGAGCTGGACCAGTTCAGACAACGGGCCGGGTCCCTCACAGAACCAACCCTGTCACGGTGAGAGACAAAGACGAAAAGATGGAAGGACAGAAAGAAAGAGGACAGAAAAACAGAGAGAAAAGGAGAGAGGGAGATAAAGAGGAAGAAAAAGGAAGGAAAAACAGAGAGGAGAGACAAAAAGAGAAAAAAAGAAAGAATGAGCGATGAAGAATTGGAGAGGCAGAGAGAGTGCAGCCAATGACCACTTACCCTAGCAGTCCATGTGGGAACATTTGTATTGTTTATGTCATAAGTTCGGCATGAGTTGAGTTAGAATGTTGATGAAATCTGACCAGAGCAGCTGCATTATTCAATACTTTTATTTATCAGCTTTGTCTGAATATCACTGAGCCCATCTGTTGCTAGTTGAAATATCAGCCCCTTCCCACTTTACATTTGATTGTTTTCATTGGCATTGTTTGTCATTCTCTACTCGTCGTTTCTCTTTCTGTCTTGTTCTCTCGCTCTTACTCTCTCCTTCTTTTCCTTCTCTCTCTCTTTCTCTCTGTCTCTCCATCTCTCGGTCTTGTCCCAGATCTCATCTGGACACATCGGCAGAGCTGCGCTTCTCGCTGGGCTCTCTGGCGGAGACGCAGTCGGATCACTACAGGTCAGCAAAGGTCATCCGCAGGCCGCGCCGGGGTCGCCTGGGGCTGCGGCGCGACGAGCAAAAGGTGAGGTCCTCTCTCGGGAGGAACAGGCTGCTGCGCTTGCATGTGAAGGGTTCCTTATTCTGAAGAATATCCTGTAGAGTCTAGATATTTAAATCAATATAGTTCCCAGAGAGAGAGAGAGCGAGAGAGAGAGAGAGAGATTCTACTACTTTCAATCGGCAAAGAATCGGCAAAACCTTCAATCAATATGTGCAAAATACTCATATGTATTTTATCAAACAAGCCTGAAAATAGAGGACAAAGCTGAATTTCTACATTACTGCATTCAGATACACAGACCACACAGACATTTAGTATAATGCATTTCTGATCATTCTGGGAAGTTAGAGGTTTTCTTCTTTGCTAGATTGATGAAAGGATTGTCTCCTTTCATCTTCTGTGTTTTCCTTTGCTCTGCCTTTTCTCCCTTTCTTCCTTCCGATTTCTCCGATTTCTCTTATTTCCTGTCATTTGCTCTCCACTGTTGCCCTCTCCCCCTCCTCCTACTCTCTCTTTGCTCTTCCCACCCTCTTCCAAGGCTAAAACATTCATAATATTGATTGTAGTACTTTGCCTCCACCACTACCATTTAATTTTCAGTCCCTGCTTTTACCATGTATAAACATCTTCCATTAGTGTATGTTTGGAAATGTTGTATTGTAGCACTTAAGCCAACATTGTACCCTGTAATTGTACAATGTTCCTTTATTCTTGCTTGTGAGTGACCTAAAACTTTGTAAAAGGGTTTTTTTCTCCAGCATATCTAACCCTCTGGAATAAGAAAATTGGTCATGTAGTATATGCACACAAATTGCATCCTCTAAATTCTTCTTTCACAGCCAGAATATATTTTCCCTGACTATTTCCCAGAAGGGATTTTTCTGTCTGTCTGCCTCCTCATCGTTCTGTATTTCCATCCTCTCTTCTCCCCGTCGTCAGGCAAAGTCTCTGGGCGAGCAAGAGTGGCGTTCGCAGCAGCTGGGCATTTTGGGCGGCCACCCGTTCGAGAGTGACACGGAGATGTCGGATATCGACGACGACGACCGAGAGACCCTCTTCAGCTCCATGGACCTGCTGTCGCCCGGAGGCCACTCCGATGCCCAAACCCTCGCCATGATGCTGCAGGAGCAGCTGGATGCCATCAACAAAGAGATCCGGTCAGTCTGACACTGACATTAAAAAAACACAAAATTACCGCAATAAAGGTTTCAAGGTTTCATACCGACATATAATACGGGGAATGAAGTCTCTGTCATTGCCAATGTGCACCCAGAAATGTTTGATATTGCACCATGTAACATTGATTGTTGATTGGGTAAGATCGTAACCCTTTTAGTCAGTTTATGACTAACTGGGTACTGTTGTTGTAGCGCTATATGGCGTTCAAGAGGCATTTATATAAATTATTCCACTGTGTTCCTTTAATGCCTTTATTTTAAGTTTGTCAAAATTACAATTGACTGCATGTACACAGTAACAGTATAACTGTGCACATACTGTATGACCATATAAGGATATACTGTAGGTAAGGCAGGTCAGTTCTGACAGAGGTTCAGGATGAACAGTGTCTGTGATAATGCTGTGCTGCAATACTCTGAAGATCGTAATGGCCGACATATCAAAGTATATATATAAAGATGAACGCTGAACGTCTTACCATGTACTGTATAGTTTTATCACAGCGGTCAACAAATGACAGCTGTCAGCAGCACAAACGTATACATATTAAAAATAGACTCGGTGTGTAGCTTTGTGGTTGGTTGAACTGACAACGTAGATCTGTAGACGTGGACAGCATTATCTCTGGCGTTCCATCCCAGTGACTCATCGTCTCCTCCAGTCCCCCTCATCCAGATGGTCTTGGCTCTGGACTTTCGGCTTTAGACACACAGACACACTCCCTGTAAGTGTGTGTGAGAACAGATCTCACATGTTGAAGCTTTGGCAACGCATGACACAAGAGGTCTGGTCCATGGCATGATACATCTCCTTTGTCATGGCCGTGACCACTGACTCATTTTGATTCATCATGAAAGAAATACTACACTATGCAGCAATGTGCCACTTTTTAAGGTATGCTTTTCAGCAACTAGTTTAATTCGCCTTATTCACCCGGCAGCCAGAACAAGGCTAAAGGGTACACTTGCCATTACACCTAAGTCCAGCAGATAATGGTGGTAATGCACTCCGTTTGCAAACTGCCAAAAAAAACTCACTGATGAAGGCCAGGCCAGTGAACCCTTCTTCTTTTTCGGTGAACTTTTTTTTTGGCAGTTTGCAAACGGAGTGCATTACCACCACCATCTGTTGGACTGGAGGTGTAATGGCAAGTGTACCCTTTAGCCTCGTTCTGGCCGCCGGGTGAATAAGGCGAATTGGTAACAACCTTAAATTCATTTGGATCGTATGGCCATGTGAACACACAGCCATCCAGGATATGCACTATGGAGTTCTGTGTTCCGGGGAGGGACACAAGGCATAAGTGAAGAAAACCTTCACAGCACAACTTTGCTGACTGTTTTGCATGCATTTTAGTTTGCTATCTCACTGGTTTTATGAATGCTGATGATCTAGAGTTTTTATAAGATGTCTGTGTGTGATCAATTTCTAATGGTTTTAGAGATTAATTGGTAAAATTAGGGTATTTGTATCTGTCATCGGTGTTTGTTTGCTCTTGGCTGTTGGTTTTGGAGTCGTGAAGCTAAAACAGAATGTCAGGGTATGTGTTGATTTTCTTTTGACATACTTGTAGGTGTTGTTTCCATAGCATGAATCATGCTGCTGTTTTTGGAAATGCCAGTATCGTGACTGCTGAGGCAGAGATGTTTTCTCAGCAGTGTAATGTGTTATTAAAGCAGTGCAGTGTTATTAAAGTGTTAGCATATATTTTTGATATGGACGTATTATGCATCTTTATTTGTACTGCAAGGGCCTAAAGGATTCTCAGATTTCACATGGTGTAGTAGGCAATTGAACCGTATACTAAGGCTGTACAGTTGCCTCTGCAGTGTACAATAATTCCCATCACTACCGTGCGATAGAAGAGCTTTGTTTTGGGCCCACTCTGTTTCCCCCTTACCCTGTAAATAGCCTATGACTTTAGTCATTGTACATAACACTTGGTAACTGATCTTGCCAATAGTGTTTGTCCACTGGTGCGATGAATGTGTGCAATTTTGTCACTGTTGTGTTGTCCTAAACTCCTTAAGTGTTACAAGACACAGACATAGAAGACAAAAGGGCTCATTTTGTCACTAGCACTTGAATATTTCCAATATAACATAAAACTGGTGTAAATGACTTTTTAACCGACCTGTCTATTCAAGGGGCCTTGTCCTTGAATTCATATTGTTCACTACTAATCATTTATATTATATAACAGTATGGTATACCACACTAGCCTCTCTCTCTGAGGCTGATGTAATATGACCTTCAGGCTTCCCCTCTCTAAAAATCTGCTGTCCTTGAATTACATTTTGAATTAAAACAAGATAAGGCCGCACTTTGCTTAGTTGAAAAAGGTCTCAGGGAATTTTTATGCTGCCTGATTACCTATCTTATTAACAGTGTTCTTTACTATAGTTCATACTATACTGTCACTCTGTCTCTCTCTTTCTGTCTTTCTCTCCCTCTCGCTCTCTCTCTCTCTCTCTCTCTCTCTCTCTTTCTTTATCTCTCTCTGTCTGTCTCAGATTGATCCAGGAGGAGAAAGAGTCTACAGAGTTGCGGGCGGAGGAGATTGAGAACCGCGTGGCCAGCGTGAGTCTGGAGGGCCTGAACCTGGCACGGGTGCACCACCCCGGCACCTCCATCACCGCCTCGGCCACCGCCTCGTCCCTGGCCAGCTCGTCCCCGCCCAGCGGACACTCCACTCCCAAACTCACGCCACGCTCGCCTGCCCGAGACATGGAGCGCATGGGCGTCATGACACTGGTACGCATGTGACGCTCGCGCCACTCTTACTGGGCCTGGCTACTGGAGTTTGTGTGGTTACCTCAGATTGTTAGCTTTTCTGTATCACTCTTTCCATCTTTCTTTTTTTCTCTCTGTCTCTTTTTTTCTTTCTCGCTTTTGACTTTATTTCTTTTTAATCCCTTTCTTTCTTTCTGTCTTTCATTCTTTTGTTCTTACTTGCTTTCAGTTTTTCTTTTAGTCTTAGATTCTTCTCGCTCTCCATCACGGACCAAAAGTGCATTGGCACAGTCCTGTCCTCCACACCCTTCATGTTGTGCATTCATTAAGGTTATGGCACCCGAACGCCCCGCTGAACCAAAATGGCTGCCAGTAATTCCCTCAGTTTCTCTACCTCCTCATCCACTAATCTTAATGAACATAGGCTACTGTAATGTGATAGATCGTGTCCTGATAGCAGAGATTAACACTGTATTTGTGAAACGAGGGCTATAAAGGCTCATCCAGGAACTGAGGAATATTTATGTCAATATCCAAAAGACCCCCTAGACCTCCTCCTCCTCTTCTTTCTCTCTTCCCCAGTTTTGGGCGGAGGCTCTCCGCGGAGGGCTTCTCTTCCAGAATCAGAGGCCCTTATGTGGGTGTGGACCTCCAGACCTCTTGGGCTCTGGTTTTTATTGATCTGCTTGATAAATGTTGGCTCAGGGGGTGTGCTCTTTTACAAACCAGTCACTATTTGTTTCAATCCCTGCATTGATTGCTGACGGTTTATTCATGAGTGGGGGAAGAGAGTCGCATGGTGAGGAAATGAAAGAGTAGTCACATGTGTTTTTGACTAAGGCTTTGAATCAGACAAACAAAACAAAAAAAACAAGAGAAGAAAGCAAGTGCTACCTCCGTTTTTACACTGTCAAGCTAGTTCAGAATTGGTCAGATTTCAAGCTATATGCATTTTAAGGGTGGTTCAAGGCTAGTTTATGCACAAATACAATGTATTGTTTTGTGAATTAGATTGTTTGTTGAGAGAATGTTTTATGAAAATATGCCAATATATTTTTTTTCCAGCCTAGTGACCTGAGGAAACATAGGAGAAAGGTGAGTACACACTCTTAAAATTAAGGTCTTTATATTTATGTTTATGTTTACTTAGCGGACGGCTTTGTCCTAATCCAGGGACTGCAAATGGAAATTAGCTAGTAGCTAAATCTAGTACAAAGCATATGTTCCCTCTATGTGATTAATGCATTTTTACATGGTCCCTGTAAGAAATAATCTATAAATTGTAAATTAAGCTAAACTGTGGATTGTCCATTCCTTCCTGCCAGATCGCAGCAGTGGATGAGGACGGACGAGAGGACAAGGCCACCATCAGGTGTGAGACGTCCCCTCCCGCCACGCCTCGCCAGGTCCGCATGACACACACCTTACCTGCTTCCTCGCACAATGACGGCCGGTGAGTCGATACCACAAGGAGCAACACACACACACACACACACACACACACACACACACACACACACGAACGCAGGAATGCATTGTGTATTTGATGTACAGTATCTCTACATCTCGTGTGTTTAATTATGGGTCAGTAGGCCAGGGATGCCTCTGAACAGATGGTGAAACAAAACTGAAAGTTTGTGACTGATGGCACTCAGTATGGTTCTTGCATCTCACCCTCAGTATGTGTGTGTGCATGTGTGTGTGTGTGTGTGTGAAAACTCACACTTGTTTATGTGTGTGTTTATGTCTCTATGGCCGTGTGTGTGCGTGTGCGTGCGTGCGTGTGTGTGCATGTGTGCGTGTGTGCATGTAGCCTGGCTCTGGAGACGGACGCGAGTGCCTTGAGTAGCGTAGCCAGCAGTCAGGACTCGCTCCACAAGCAGCCCAAGAAGAAGGGCATCAAGTCCTCCATCGGCCGCCTCTTCGGCAAGAAGGAGAAAGGTCGTCTGGGTCAACTGGGCAAGGAGATGATGGGCCCTGGACAAGGTGACACACACAACAGCACACCCAATGCCTTGGTTATTATATGAATGTGTTAATACAATTCAACCAGGTTAGACAGATCAATAAATCAGATACAGATATTGTGAATGTTACATTCTCTCTAATTCATAGCTACTTACATTCTAATTCATAGCAATTTAAGGTCTGACATTCCCCAGACAGTTAAAGGTACACTATGCAAGATGTTTTACCCTAATATAACCTTTATGAAGCCACTTTGATGGTAAACAAACTTTTAATAGGGGAATCATTCACTTAGCATAGCCTTACAGCATAGCCGTAGTGAGTTGCTAATGAGAGAACCAGCCATGCAACTTCAAGAAAAGTTGACCTAAAGAGAAACGTGAAACATTACCTTGTCAGTAGATATAGCTCTTTGGAGATCATTTTTGCCTGTTGTTAATCCTTTGCCTCCACAACAAAAGCATTTTCATTGTGTACAGGGGGAATAAGCCACAAGAAGTAGGCTATTTACAACGGCAGAGTAAATATATATAAATATATCACGACTCTAGGGGGAGCTCTACAGTCGCCAAAAATACCTGAAGCTGCATAGTATACCTTTAATTTATTTAGGCTCAATTCTGCAGCACACACACAGCCAATATCTCTCCGCCTCACAGGTCCTACAGCGCCTGCACAATATGGATGTCTGTCTGTCGATAAATGATTGTAATATAACAGTATCCATACCTCAGGGGCTGCTCAGATTGGCTTGTTGCTGTCATTTCTCCAAGTTTTTTGGCAAAAGCTAGGATCGTGGTTTAAAATGAGATATGTCCCCTAAAGGTAAAAGGGATGACACTCTGCTTGCTTACAGGAAATTTTTCTGACCCAGAATTGGTTGGCCAGGACATGGGCGTGGGGAAACTGGGCACTCAAGCGGAGAAGGACCGCCGGCTGAAAAAGAAGTGAGTATTTTACAGCAAGGGAACAATTCACCCATACACACAATACGGTCCCATGACCAGCAGACTTCTCATTCCCTCCCTTTAGTCCCCCTGTATAGACCCAGCAAAACCCTCAGTGATGTCTTCATATGCAGAGCCTGTGCGAATACATCTAAAAATACATCTTGCCCTGAGAAATCAATGAGGAGGCATGAATGCCAGGGAAAAAACATAAAGTGCGGCGACTAAAGCTGCCAGCTCCCCGAAAGTATAGATTTCACTTCAAGTCTATTAATCTCTGCACAGGCTCGCTGTCAAATTACAGCTCTGTTCTTTTCCTCCCCCCTCCCCTCCCCTCCCCTCCCCTCACACACACACACTACCCCATTTCCTCTTCTGATGCAAAAACCAAATAGGGAAATAACAAAGTAGGCAGACCTGATCCATCGCAGTGCCTTGTAACCAAATCACACTGCCTTAAGTCTCACTTCTGCAGGGATCATACTGCCCAAGCATGTCTTCACAGAGGGTGACGATCCATGCAAATTGTAAACGTGAATGTCTTCCCTAAAGGAATACATCTTATGATTTGTTTTTATTTTTGTTTTGTGTTTCTTTACGTATTGTTGTATTTGTTTATTTATTGTTTTTATGTAACTAACCACTCACTTCCCAACACAGAGGTCATGATCAGGTATTGTGAATGTGTGTGTGTGTGTTTGAGAGGGGAAAGGGAGCTGCTTTTTCACTGACCCCTCTCCACAGTACAGCACGTGTGTATAGCAGTAACACTCTCTTTGCATCGTGGGATGGATGCTGCTGATGCCTCTGGCAGAGCATGTTGTTTGACTTGCTTGCGGAAAACTGAAATGTTCTCTTTCTTTCACCTTTGCTCTCTCTCTTTCTGTCTCCTTCTCTTTCTCTAAGAGTATTTGCTGTTCTCTTTCAACTTCAGTCTCTGACTTGCATTGTGTACCATTGACTGTGTACATGACTACCTGTCTATCTGTTGACGGCTGTGGTGTTAAGAAAATGTTAATTCGTCCTACTCTGTCTTTCAGTGTTTGTGTGTGTGTGTGTGTGTGTGTGTGCGCGTGTGAGTGAGCATGTTAGTATGTCTATATGTATGTGTGTGTGTGTGTTTGTGTAGAGAGCTCTAGTGTCAGAGAATATTCTTCATTCATCCTTCACTCTCTATTATATGTGTCTGCATATGTGTATGTATGTGTGTGTCTGTGTGTGTGTGTGTGTGTTTGGTTAGTGCTTGTGTGTGTACAGTATGTATGTCCATACTTCTTTCCTGCATGCAGTATGATTGTGTTATGGAAGCTGCTGAGTATATTTGGCACTCTTGGAGTTTGGCTCATTGGAAAGAGATGTGTGTGTGTTTGTGTGTGTATGTGTGTGTATAGCAGTGTGTTTATGAGTGTGTAGGTTTGTGTGTGGATGTATATGTATGTGTGTGTCAGGTGCGATTTCTGAGCTTGGCTGTTCACCATGCATTGATGAATGGAGTAGAACTGCTTCTGTGTTGTCTGTAAGGCTGACTGTGATTGGATGGCCTAGAAGATGCCCCTCCCTCTCCATAGTCTGACTGTTCCGTTGGAGTGCCTGACACTAGCCAGTTTTTAAGTGCCAAAAAAGAACAATAGCACAATGTCGATTATGATTTTATTTAACAGTTGTGTGCTTTTGTTTCCCATCGATCTCTCTTTCTTTCTTTCTCTCTCTCTCTATCTTTCTCTCCCTATCTCTCCTTCTTTCTCTCTCCCTCTCCCTCTATCTCTCTCCTACCTCCTCTCCCTCCTCCATCATATGACAATAACAAGCGGGTAAGTTTGTGTTGGTTCGACTGCTGGACATCTATCTCACTCAGTGCCATGTCCACCTGTCTTTCCGTTTTTGTCCGTCCGTCCTTGTCTCTGTCTGTCTGTCTCTCCTTCTCTCTCTCTCTCTTTACATCTCCCTCCTGAACAAGCGTGTCTCCCTCTTGTTGGAGCAAAGCATCATCCGGCACCATTTCCTGTCAACTCTTTCAATCAATCAACTTCCTCTGTCAATCAATCAATCAACTTCCTTTGTCACTCAGTCAGCTTCCTTCCTTCCTTCCTTCCTCCTCCGCTTCACTTCCTCTTCCTCCTACTGCTCAGCATTCATGTCTGAATGTCGTTTCTCCCAACAGTTCCATAGGGGAGACCTCCATGATCTGGAGAAAGAGTGTGTGCCTTCAAATAGCCTGTTTCTCACCACAAACTGGAATGTTGAAGTCTTACCTTCTCCTCTTTTCACTGTGTGTGTGTGTGTGTGTGTGTGTGTGTGGGACAGAGAGAAACAGTGTGTGTGTGCATTTGTGTGTGTATGTGTATGTGTCAATGACCAGTTATCTGTCGACAATAACCAGCTTCCACCAGCCTGGTTATGGACAATTGTCAAAAACTGTTGCTATTACGGCTGCTATCATTTTTTTTTATTGATTTATTTATGTATTTCCTTTTATATTTTTTCTGTCATAACTATTTCCTTCCCCTTTGACTAGCGGATGTATGTTCAGTATCTGTTGGCCTTGCCGTAGCACCTGACCTGAACATATATTGTCCCCCACCCCCCTTCCCCTCTCACATGAGAAAGAGCAGGAGAGACTCTGGTGTCGCCTCTCTAACGTCACGCATATACATTCAACAGCATCACAGCAACAGTGTCCATCTGTAATCTGGCCATGCATTGTGTCCGACTCAGTGGGAGTGAATGGCCTTGGTGTGCTGGATGTGGAGTGATTGTCCTCAAGTTGTCCTCAAAGTAGAATAAATTCTTGTACTAGTACACACGCACGCACACACACACACACACACACACACACCCATTAGATAATACACACACTGCAATGTGCAATGTGCAGAAACACATTTACCATTTACACACACACACACACTCTCTCTGACAAAGGTGATTCACAGATCTCTCTGCAACACCACAGAACTACCCTCTGTCCTCTGTATGTAAATGTAAAATATTTTGATATGCAGTAAACAGGCATATTAATGAGTCTGCTGTCATGACAACAGCTATTCACAGTATGTTTCCTAAAGATGACCTGTGCATTATTCCATACTAAAGAAAAGTGACAATTTTATCCAAAGCAACGCTGCGACAGCAGGTTCGGGATTCAAACCCAGTTAGGGATCTACTTATTAATGCAACAGACAGATATACCGTCTCACCATGTGTCATC
>NW_027468664.1:17187467-17212467 GCF_046254945.1 Alosa pseudoharengus
CAATCTATCTGCTTCTGATAATAGATACATTTACCCTGGCCTGCCTGGACCTGCTGGCTGCACACACACACACACACACACACACACACACACACACACTCTGTATCTCTCATACATACACATATGCACACACTCACACTGTCTCTCATACATACATACTGTACATACACACACATGCACAAACTCACTCATTCTCTCTCACATGCATGCGCACACATACACAAGCACAGACATACACACTGACACACTCTTTTTTATATGAGCTTGTGTGGGTCTAATCCAGTCCAGTGGCCAGTTTGGCCCTTATGAATATTTCATGGGGGAGCTGTGAACCCTGTGGAAATGACTATGGGATCAGCACACATCCTGGTGTCCCTTCTGTAGAGAGGCATGTCAAACAGACAGTACACTTACACACGCCGACCGACACACACACACACACACACACACACACACACACGTTACATTACCCCGATCAGTGAAGAGGTGTCTTGTGCACACTGGCTCATCGTTGGCCAGTGCTGGTCAGTGATTGTGTTTAACAAGGGCATGTACCCTTTCCATCGCTACTAATGTACTCCAGCTGCATGGTGTCATTTAACTGTGTCATTGGCTAAAGTGTATGCACTGTGTGTAGTCCATCCATATGTGTGTGTGTGTGTGTGTGTGTGTGTGTGTGTGTGTGTGTGTGTGTGTGTGTGAGTGTGTGTGTCTTGGCTGTACTGTGTTGCTGTGCTGTGCTGTGCTTCATTGGCCCGTGACCCTGGTGGGGCGGGGCTTGCTCGTCATCTGACTGTGATGCTGTAACACTATTGGCTTACAGTGGTGCTGCTCTTCTTCTTTAACACTGCTTGCCCCTCCTGACGGACGGCTTCTTTCTCCAATGGGAATGCCCTCTTAGCCGTCAGGCAATGTTTGGGTGACCCACGAGGAAATGGAGACCCTTGCTGCGCCTTCCAAAACGGTCAGTCACTCCCTCTCTTTCTTCCTTCCCTCTACACACACTTCTCCACTGTTCCCTCCCTCTCTTCCAAGTCTTCCCCCACTTGCACACTCCTCTTGTGTCTGCGTCAGTGTGTGTGCACACAACACATAGGAATGCATGCTGTCTGTGTGTTTAGAGCTAGTGGAGTGTGTCTGTCCCAGTGGCCTAAAGCCCCATTCACATATAGAACAGAATATGTGAATATAGTGCTGTATATTATGAAGTGCTACTTTGGAAGTAACTGCCGATCTCCAAAAGAACACTTTGCATGTATTGCTTCTGAAGTAAAATATTGTTTTGAGATCAGCGGTAAGTCCCGAAGTTACCAGGGTAAACCAGTAACCTCAGAAATCAGAAGTCTCAGAAAGTCATTCGGCAAAGTTAACACAGGCAACAGACCACAAGTGAATCGCCAGCAATGTGAATACAGCTTAACTGTCACCACCAGATATAGCAATAGTTATAACCAAAGATTCTAGAGCGGAGCAAGATAGATCAGTTACGTCATAGGCATGAAGTACGCTCTGAGCCATTTTGGTAAGCTCAGCACAACATTTCATATACAGTTCTAATTCTATGAGCCCACCTGAACAGCTGTTTTTAACATTGCCAGCTGTTTTTTTTTTATTTCTTTTTTTTACTCGGTAATGAACTGCAAGAACAGTGTGAAAGGCCCGATTTATCTTTTTCTAAGTTTACACTGAATAAGGAGAGGTAAATAGGCCTATTATTTAGACAGAGATACCCTAATGTAACTATAGCACTGGTAAAGATCACATCAATTCCCATTGAGAGACTGTATACTGATAAACTAGCTAGCAGGCAAACTAACTTAGCTAACGGTATATTATCACCATTTTCTTTTTTCTACCTGTAGGCTCAGTTCTAGAATCTTTGGTTATAACAATGTTGTAACAAAAAGGCTATTTCTATTGTGTACAAATACAGTGGTGGTCTGCAGAGAAGCAAAAACGCTATCCAGCAAGTGGCTCTAGTTGACATTAGTGGCTGTAGGTAGTAATAGCACTCAGAATGGACCTAAAGTGACTGGACAGCTCTGCCTCAGTTACATGCTGATTTGGGTTTGTGTGATTAGTAAACAGCCCCAGTCTTACTAGTACACCATATTTTTGTAGTTGCATTGTATCTAAAGAAATTGTGGTCTATGTGAGTAAGAAGGGAGAAGAGTGAGTTAGTGAAACAGGTGGCTTACACTCAATTCAAAAGACAAAGATAAGAAGACCTGATAGGAGACTTATCAGACCATGGCTGCCATTTACAAACAGAAAGAAAAGAAAATCACATCACATTTTTCTAAAAAAAGAAAACACTTGTGGCCTTGTGCTCGTCTCTCCATCTCTTAATCTCTTGGCAGTGTCGTGGCAGGTAGATAAAGCCGTACAGGAAAGGAAAGAGATGTTATCCTTCCGTCTCCTGAGTGGAAGGCATTGCCCTTTTCTTTTTTCTTCTTTTCTCTCCACTCAGAGCCTTTCTTGTACCTGACACACAAAAAAAAACTCTAAATTCACATTCTGCTCCAAATGTTTCAAAAGAGGAGGGTGGTAGAAATTGGCATGATTGGCACTGTTATGAAGTCGTGCTATTTTTGACGACAACGGCATTGTCCCATAGATCAGGGTGGTAGAGGTCGGTAAGATTGGAGCTGTTATAAAGCCGTGCTCTTTTTGGCAACGACGTCATTGTATGGAGAAATGGGGGCAAAAACTGGCCTTAGTGTAGTAGAAGCCCCCCACCCCCCTGTGCCCAGCCTTCACCCCCACCCCCACCACTGCCCCTCAGTCTACCCCAAACACTATGTAATTGGTCAGCAGAGGGCAAGGGTGGCACGGATAACCTCATCACGCCCACCGGTGCTCCCACACACCCTGTGTCTCATGACCCCTGAGCACGGAGACGAACGAACCCAGCTGGGCTTCAGCTGGCCCCAATTTCATATAAAAAATAATTAAATAAAACAAATAAATAAAGCGCTGTCAGCACAGCACTTTAACTGTAGATTCATGCTCTCATAAACAATATAGCCCAGGCATCTGGAATTAGCTTCAGGTGGAGAAGAGAATGCTTTTGAAGGGCTGTGGAAGCCATTTAATGGCTATGTTCATGTCCACACCAACCACAGAGACCTCTGCTATATTAAAGATATGGAGAAGACTACCGGTACTTTAGGGCATGCATAGTCTCTGTTGTCTATGTCTCTGGGGACTCTGTTGGAGTCATTGTCAGTGATACCTTTTAAAAAATGTATGTCCACTATGTGTCAGCATGTTGTAGTGAGTATCACTGTTGGTTTCAGTCTGAGTATTTGTACTCAGTGTCTGCCTGCTTTGAGTGTTTGATATGGTATTTATTTGAAAGCAGTGTGCAAATATCTCTAGTGTAGAAAAGTGTTGTATTGTACTGTATATTTGTATAAAGGGCCTTTGTGTGTGTATATATATATATATGTGTGTGTGTGTGTGTGTGTGTGTGTGTGTGTGTGTGTGTGTGTGCGTGTGTGTGTGTGCATTTTGTAATTGTTGTAGTTTCTCTGTGATTAAGTATATTGGATGAGGCCCCAGCCGTGGCACTGGCGTACTGGGGCACCTGCACCGTACGCCGGCGACCCGGGTTCGATTCCTGCCACCGTGGTCCCTTCTGGATCCCACCCCGACTCTCTCTCCCACTTACTTCCTGTCACTCTCCACTATCCTGTCGCATTAAAGGCATAAAAGCCCAAAAAAATATACTTAAAAAAAAAAAAAAGTATATTGGATGAGAAGTGTTCTAGTTCAGTCACAGTCTTTTCTCACATGAATAATGGAAAACTCCTCTCTCCTCTCGGTTGCACTCACAGAAGTCGGACTCAGAGGAAGGGAGCTGGTCACAGGTAAGCGGTGTGGCAACATCTGTTTTTGTTGTGTGTCTATGTCTGTCTCTCTGTGTGTATGCATGTGTGGGTGTGGGGGGCATGGGGGAGTTGTGTTGTGTGCGTGGGTGTTTGTGTTGTGAGTGTGTGTGTGTGTGTGTGGTATGGCATGGTGTGTTGTGTCCTCCTATGGGACAGGCAAAATGGTCAGACCAAGACAGGGCAGACAGATGTAGACTAGAGGCAGACACACAGCTACACACACACACACACACACACAATCACACAGCTAAACACAGCTACACACAATCACACAGCTACAGCTGCTGCTCTCTATGCACGAGTGACCAGTGGCTCGTCCCCTAGCACATCTCACTGCCTGGGCAGTGCACCACGTCAGATCTGTCTGACATCTCCTCCTTTTAGAGTGGAGATGATACTTTGACACTGTTAAACTGACTGTCAAAAAACAGGCTAAAAACATTGACCTTTTAGCAATTAGGCTGCAGATGTGGATTTAGGGGTGCAGAGCGCTAATGAACTGTGCAAATAAAGTAGTTATAGTGATGTTATAGGATTACTACTCAAATATTTCATAACATTCACTATAAAACACTATAGGAATCTTACAGTAAAATATGTATATCATAGCAATACTACAAACACTAACAACTAAATGCAACCTTTTTGTAATGTGAGATGCAGGCTACTACAGAAGTACTATAAGACTGTATTATAGGAATATGTATTATAGATGAGAAGAATATTATATAGGAAGTACGGAACATCAATAGCCTGGGTTAACCCAGACAAATCTGTAGGCCCTTTCACACTGGCAAAATTGCCGCGATTTTATGTACCAGAATCGCGGAACGAGTGTCCCTTTCACATAGACGAGGCGGAACGGCGGGACAAAGGGTCTCGCCAAATTTACTACCAAGCCCCCTAGACATTTTGCCGAGTTTTTTCGTTCCGCCACCAGTGTGAATGGGTCAAGGCGGAAAGGGGGAACGTGGGCGTGGGAAGGGGACGTGGGCGGGGGTGTCTAGTGACGCTATGCAACCCACCACCGGGAGATTTAAAAAACACACACAGCTGATCAGAACGAAGAACAACAACAACAAGGAGAAAGAAAACATGGCACACTGGGGAGACCAAGAAATCTGGACGCTCCTTGCCCTTAGGGGAGAAGATGAGGTGAGGCGCCACATGAACGGGACAGTAAAGGATGGTCTATTGGAAAGACTGGCCGGAAAACTCCGCGACCTCGGCTATGCACGGGACAAGATGCAGGTCACCAGCAAATTAAAAAGCCTGCAAAAAATTCAACAGCGTCAATGACCATAACGGCAGAAGTGGCAGGGGGAGACTGGATTGGCCATATTTCCACCTCTGTTGTGCGATTTGGGGGAGCAGCCACTCGGCCAACCCTGTCGCTCTTCAGAGCAGTATGGAGGCGACACCTGCATCCCCAGCACCCAGTGTCTGTTCTGGCGCCGACACCAGCACCAGCGATTCCAACACCGAAAGCCAACAATCAGCCACCGATAACCAACCAGGTAAATTCGTATTTTCGCAATTGCAGGCCATAACATTCCCCTGTGTGTTTCACCGATTTGTTTGCCTATGAAACAACCCGACTAAGTATCCAAAGGGACATGCAGTCGCAGTCTTCCCTTATGCGGGACATGATTGCAAGAATACCAGCTCCTGTACCAGAGCACAGCACCCCACGCCACTACCGTGCACCTGCTGCAGCGTCCTACCACTCTCCTCCGCCACCATTCCCCAGCTTCCACATGGATGAGTCACACAACGGGCCGTCTGCGTCTTATCAGCAGCTGGACTGATCATATTGTTGTTTTTAATTTTGCGATTTTTTTAAAACATTTTTAAGCACTGCATATTTTGCAGTTATAGGGCTCTATTTTTGGTATGGATGGTCTTTTTTGTATGTTTGTAAATAGTTATAATACACTGTTGCACTGATGTTTCATTTTGCACTTGTACATAGTTAATGTTTGTAAATAGTTAGGCTATAATATGCCTACATTGCACTGTTGGATGTTTCATTTTGCACTTGTAAATAGTTCAAGCACATTTCTTTCTATTAAAACATTTATAGTTTAATCTTCCTGTACTTCACTCATTTACATTCGCCAGACTTCACAAATACAGCCTAAGTCCGCGGTTATTCAAATGTGGACGTCTAATCGGTGAAATCACACTTCTTATTGTAATGCTTAATGCATTGTATACCGATTGCTTTGGTAACTGCACCTGTTTAGAATATTGTGGACTTTAATGCTAGGAATGCCTGCTGTATTGTTCGAGGACAGGCGATAATGCTCTTGAACAAGAGTAGGTATTGTAATGCTTACTGTAATGCAACTGCTCCCTGCTTCTCTTCAATTTCTCATCCAAATTACTTTTTATTGTCCGAAGACGTTGCTCGCAAGATGAATCCGATTCTATCGAAGCATAGCACTGCACGATGATGCAAAGCAACTTCAATTGCATCTGCAAGGTAGGCCTACTAAAGATATGGGCAGCAGCTAGCCAAAGTGTTGTCGGTTCTCCCGCCATGGCTTTGAAAATTACACACCTGCTGCATCTGAAGGGTGCATAAGGCCCACGCATATCAGTCTACACGCCCCCTATTGCACGTCACGTTTACATTTGCTAGCTGGTCCACTGGTCCCACCCATAGGTCCTGTCTCCTGGCTCCCCAAATCGCCGGGACTTGTGAACAGATCAGCAGGCCGGCAAATTTTCACCTCATTTTCAGACACACGTTGCGGCAAAAAGACGTCTCCTCTTCCCGCAAATTTTGCGTAATCTCTGTGTGAAAGGGCCTTGTGAGTGCATTTGAGAATCGATCTGGTGTTAGCCAGAGTAGAACATCAAAGAAATATTACACAATACTAGATATCTATGTAGTCTTTTTTTGTTGTTGTTGTTAAGCCTGTGCTGCTGTTTCTCCTGACAGACGTTAGCGTACGGAGACATGAACCACGAGTGGATCGGGAACGAGTGGCTGCCCAGCCTGGGGCTGCCCCAGTACCGCAGCTACTTCATGGAGTGTCTGGTGGACGCGCGCATGCTGGACCACCTCACCAAGAAGGACCTGCGGGTGCACCTGAAGATGGTCGACAGCTTTCACAGGTAGGGAGGTGCTGCTGCTGCTGCTGGTGTTCTGTTTACTGCAGCACATGGGGGGAAAATAGGCCAATACTGCCACCTGCAGGCCACACTCAGACTCAGCAGGCTTGACTGGATAAAGCAGGGAAATCATATTTTCCAGGCCTGAAAAAGTCATGGAAATCAGTTCATTCAGTAAAAGTGTTTCAAAAGTCATGAAATTATCTGTGTCACTTGTGGTAGGTTTTGTGTTATTGGACTCTTGAATAATGTTTCATAAAGCAAATTCCTGTAGCATGAAACAGTTAGAAACTAGAAACAGGAAACTAGACTTTTAGAGAAGGATTCAGAAAGGTTGTTATTTGATTTTCATTCATTAATTAGGCCCAATCTGTGGAGTAAAGTACACAATGTTGTGTACTTGTAGGTTGTGAAAAGGAATGTTTCATTAAAAGTCATGGAACATTTTGGAAATGAATTCAGCAAGCATGTGTGGGAGCCATGGTAAAAGATGTGACTAGATAGGATACAGAATCGGCTTAATTACTGTTGAGAGCTGGTGCTCAGTGGACAGTGGAGTATGGCGGACATCATGACTGTTTGCGTGTCCTTGCAGGACGAGTCTTCAGTACGGGATCATGGGTCTGAAGAAGCTGAACTACGACCGGAAGGAGCTGGAGAGGCGCAGGGAGCACAGCCAGCATGAGATGAGAGGTAAACAGAGATACGGGCAGATCATCCCCCGGAGACAAGAAATACTATTTTCTGATTGGCTGATAGGGGGCTATAACGCCTATGAAGTAGATCTGGTTAAAATGTTTAAACACAGTTCCATAACAAGGCTCTTTTGAATGGTATCTGGTTAAAATGTTTAAACACAGTTCCATAACAAGGCTCTTTTGAATGGTATCTGGTTAAAATGTTTAAACACAGTTCCATAACAAGGCTCTTACAACCGTCTCTGGTATCTGGTTAAAATGTTTAAACACAGTTCCATAACAAGGCTCTTTTGAATGGTATCTATAACAACCATAGTAAACAAGGAGGCAAAGAACTCCATGACTGACTGTAATCCGAGACTTCAGGACTGGACTCAGGAGGCCAGGAGGGGCCGGCAGAGGTCCATCAGGGCAGAGAGTGGAACTACACTTTCCCAAGGGCTGCAATAATGCAACAATCAATTGATTAATCGATTAGTTGTCAAAAATGTATTACTATTTTGGGAATCAACTAATCGGATCCAGTGATTTTTAAGGGGAAAAAAACAAAAATTATCTGAATCCAGCTTGTTCAAATTCAGGTGAATATCTTTGTAGATAAAACATAATTTTGGTGCATGAGTGCATCATTTTGGGCTTTGGGAAAGACTCATTTATTTATTTATTTTTCATTTCAGATTTTATAGACCAAATAACTGATTGATTAATCAAGAAAACAATCAGTAGTCACAGCCCTGCTCTATATGATATATTTGTCCAGTTGGCTAAATCAATGCCTTTAATAATGTGTATTCCTGTTGTAAACAACACTGTACAATCTCACTCAAAATGCTTCATTTTCTGATAACTGTGTGTATGTGTGTCTCTCTCTCTCTCTCTCTCTCTCTCTCTCTTCCTCTTTCTCTCTCTGCGTGTGTGTGTGTGCAGACGTGCTGGTGTGGAGCAACGAGAGGGTGATCCGTTGGGTCCAGAGCATCGGGCTGAGGGACTACGCCAACATCCTCTTAGAGAGCGGTGTCCACGGAGGCCTCGTCGCCCTCGACGACAACTTTGACTACAGCAGTCTGGCACTGCTCCTCCAGATCCCCAACCAAAATACTCAGGTGGGAAGAATACACCAACTACTACACACAAAATACACCAACCATACACTACACTACACACAGAATACACCATCCATACACTAACCTACACACAGAATACACCAACCATACACTACACACAGAATATACCATCTATACACTACCCTTTACACACAATACACTACCCATACACTATCTTATACCCACAATACACTACCCATACACTATCCAACACAGAATACACTTGATTACAGTACCGTAATCACCTCCTCATTAGTAATACACATGTTCAGCATTATACAGTTGTATGTGACAAAAAAGATGATTGGTTGGTTCCACAGGCACGTCAGATTCTGGAGAGAGAGTACAACAACCTGCTTGCACTGGGAACAGAGAGACGGCTGGACGAGGTGAGAACCTGTGACCTGTCAATCATCACCCTCCTGGCTGAGTGCAGTCGGGGTCACTAGGACCTCATTTACAGTACATCTGTTTTTAGGATGTGTCTTGGGGGATCAGATGGTCAGTGGTCAGCTCTACATAACCCATCACCCAGGTGTAACCCATCACCAAAGACGCATTGTGATCCAATCACTCAAAACCACGTAGTTAACCACATGCTGTATCTTTTGTAGTGTAGACGCTGCATCCCTTCTGATGCGTGCAACATGTTCTGATGCGGACAATGGGAGTTGAATGTGAAATTGACAATAGCGGAATCTAAACACAATTGGTCTGCAACATCTCTGGCTGTACACCTTGAATACCTGTGTCTCAGCTGACCGCTTGTGATCAGATCACCCAGGACACGTTCTAAAAACAAAATCTATCTTCCCTGTATCTAGTGTATCTTGTCTGTCTCACCAGGCAAAGGTATTGTCTTTAAAATAGACCTTTCACAAATCCTTTGGGCCCTAATTTTAATGAAGCGCAAAGTGCAAAGCCACTCAATAGGCAAAGTGTTTTGTGCTTGAACTAAAGTAATTTTGTGGCATGTAGGAGCATTGAGTTGATCCACCGATGTCTGTGCTTTGGATCTCGCCCATAGTATTTTGTCTCATTATTAAATTAGATTTAGATCGATTTTAGACTTTGCACTTTGTCTGTCATTTAAATTAAATGTCTCTCAAATGTTTTAAGTGTTCCAAATAGCTTGAGACTGACCGCCTACAATAGATATATACACAGTAATGAAACGGTGTGCAACATGTCTGTGGTCGTTGATGTGAGTTTTAGTGTGACATTCCTCTCTCTCTCAGGATGCATTATGCATTCCTCAACACCATTTCCTTTTCTTCTCCCGCTTACATCTCCTTCTGTTTGTCTTCTGTCATCAACTTTTTTTCCATCTTCATCAGTTGCTTTTTCTCTGTACATCGTTTCTCTCCATTGTGCATCTTTTTCCTCGCCTACATTGTCACCATCTCTTTGCATCTCCTGTGCCAACATCTCAGATGCCGCCTGTGTCTCCCTCCCTCGTTCTCCCTCCCTCGTTCTCCCTCCCTCCCTCTCTCTCTGTCACTCTCACTCTACTTTTTAGTTCTCATTCGTCTCATGTCTGTCTCGTCCCTTCTCCCCAACTCTCCAGACAGTTCTTGCTCACCTTGACGCCTCTGTCTCTCTGTCTGTCAAATCCAGCCCTTTTCTCACCTTACTTTTGTCTCTCTCCTTCACTGCCTCTCTAGCACTCCTCAAAAATGGGCCGTGTGGCTATGTTTAGATACAGGTCATGTATGTATGGGGCTCATCAACAAAACCATTAACGACTCTTGGAAAAGTGGAGATATGGACCTATATGATTTTTTTTTTTTTAGATTTAGGGATTTTTTTTAAAGTTTGAAAAACTGTATTTCAAACTCTCTCCCTCGGACGTCCGGTGATGTCATGCTGAAGGCAGCAGCCTAAAAGTTGAGCTCCGTCTTTAATATCCTAACAAACTAGTGAAAACTTGGCAAAACAACGCGTACATTTACAATGGCAACATCCTCCAGAAGCAAGGGTCCAAGTAAACAAAACTCGCCCTCCTTCCCCCTTACTTTCTCTTTACCTGTTTCTCTTTCTGTCTCCCTCTTTTGGACGGTGATGACCAGGACTACCGCGGAGCGTCGTGGCGGAGGCAGTTCCCTCCGCGAGACATCCACGGCATCAGCATGATGCCTGGCTCGGCCGAGACGCTGCCCGCCGGCTTCCGCCTCACCACCACCTCTGGACACTCTCGCAGGATGCCCCCCGAAGGTGAGCGCTGGTACTGCACTGGGTTTCCACTGCCACTGCCTGCTCTGAGTGGATCAGGGTGGAAGCTGCAGACACACACACACACACAAACTCACACTCTCGTTCTCGCCGACACATCAACACGCTCCCACACTCTCACATACGGACAAACTCTTTCAGAAAGAATCATGTAAATGCAAATTTAGGCTAGTCATATTCCCATTATGTTAAGATTACATCAGAATGATTCAGTCAACCAAAGTGAATCACAATATTGGAGAACTCACCACACACACACACACACCTGCGCTGGAGCATTCTGACCGTGTTTCTGTTGTTCTCTCTGGCTTGGGGCTGCGGCCGGGCAGTTCTGTATGAGGTGCTGGACGACAGTCCAGACGACATGTATCTGGACTGGTTTCAAGGTCAGGTATACCCAGGACCCTTTGGCCCACATGTGGCGTTCACTCCCCCCAGACCCCCTCTCCCTTTGCCCCCCCCCCCACCCTCCCAAATCTTTGCAGATCCCCTCTCCCTCTGTCGTCTCTCTTCCTTCTCTCTCTCTCTCTCTCTCTCTCTCTCTCTCCAGTCTTTCTGTGAGGGTTTAAATCCCTCCCGTCAGCTTTCCCTTTCATCCATCTTGGAGATCTGGAAGAACTTGTTATGTGTATGAGCAATATGGCCACGTGTTTGCTGAGCCATTTGACTGGTTTGTGGAAAAGTTCGGCCATATTGCTTTCTGATCTTCAAGAAGGGAAAGGGAAGTGGGCGGAGGCCAGTTTAGAAGATCAAAAAGCTTCAGACTCCTTGTGAGAGATGATGACGTTCGTTCAAAGGACACACACTTAGCAGTAGCAGCAGCACCCAAGGCACTTTTGATGTACATCTTCAATAGTGCACCAAGCTGGGTGGCGATAACTACACATAGACATAAAGTGTTGATTATGGAATTTTATTCAGCTGAGGTGCTAGCTAAGGCAATCACGGCTATTAGCTAGCTATTTCTAGATAAACTCACATAAATATCTTTACACCGTCTCTGTTCTACCTGCCCCCTTTTGCCGTTAAAAGAGAACTCTGGCTATAACCTTGCTTTCTTTAGAACCCTTTAGAACATCTGTCCCAGGGGCCAGTGTGGGTTCTAGTACTGCCTTGAGCTTGCATCCGAGAACCAGCATCTCCAGGTTCCTCCCCTGCGGCTCAAGGTTCCAATACGGCCCACCCTCGGTTCCGACTCCGAGTTCAGGTTCTGGCCAGTGTTCTCCTTTAACTGTACTACTGCCCACCCCCCCTCCGTGTTCTTGGACTGTTCTTGTCCCCGTGCCTCTATCTATTACTCTCTTTACCACTGTCTCTCTCTATCACACTCTCTTTGTCACTCTCTATACATCTCTCTCTTTCTCTATCACTCTCTATACATCTCTCTCTTTATACATCTCTCTCTTTCTCTCTATCACTCTCTATACATCTCTCTCTTTATACATCTCTCTCTTTCTCTCTATCACTCTCTATACATCTCTCTCTCTCTCTGTTGGTGCTGTTCTGGAGATTAACACCTGACCGCTGGAGGTCCCACTCACTCCACACTGGGCCCTGGCTAAGGGGCTGCAGAGTGAGCGTGTCTTGGCTTTGCTAGCTGGGTGGCATTTTTGACTAACCATTTGTGGTGTGTATGTATGTATGTATGTATGTATGTATGTATGTATGTATGTATGTATGTATGTATGTATGTATGTATGTATGTATGTACTGTACGTATGTATGTACTGTATGTGTGTGTATTGTGTGTGTTGTGAGAGTAAGCATGTGAATGGTTAATATGAAAAAATACTGTATGTTTGTATGTGTGTGTATCTGTGTGTGTGCATACATGTGTATGTGCTATGGCGGTAAGTAAAAGAGAGAATGTGTGTACGGATGTGTGTGTGTGTGTGTGTGTGTGTGTGTGTGTGTGTTAAAACAGCATATGAATGGTGAAGCATACATATAGAAATGATAAAAATGCCAATTTGTATGTGCACATATTGTACCTCAGAGTCCAGTCCACATTGGGGATGTCTGTATACACACTGACTGACTGACTCTGTGTCTGTCGCCCCCTACAGTCGGCCCTTCAGCAGTGCAGCGGCTGGATAGCTCCACTGTGAGGACCTACTCCTGCTGAAACTCTGGACCACAGAGGGACTCCAAGTTGTGAGTGAAAATATATTTTCTCTCTCTCTCTCTCTCTCACACACACACTCTCTTTCTACCCCCCCCTCTCTCTGCACGGTTAGTGAGAACGATAGGTGTGTTTATCTCTTTCATATGACCATATTCCATCAAAATGAATTAGGAGATGATACCAAAAGTATTTGCTCATTAAAGAATACCTCATACGAGTAGTAAATTGTTATATACTTTTCCATAGCTTTACATTTTCCTGCAAGATCACACTAAGATGTTGTATCTTACAAAACCTTACATTGTTATAAACATATAGAAGTAGAACAATCATCACATTTACACAGATGAACAGGTGAAATATTAATATTTCATCTATTCATCTATCAGATGAATATATTAAATATTAGCTATAGCAAAAAAGAAAGTCAAATGAAAGCAGTTAATCAGCAGCTCTCTCTCCTTCTCTGATGAAAGTGAGTTTCTCAAGTCACGTCAGTCTCCATTAAAAGTACTGATGAAGCTGTAGCACTGACTCAGACAGTCATGCCAGGCCTGCACCCATCTGGTCTGCTCAGGAGCCGTTTTCAGCCGAGACACCCGAGGGACGCTGCTCTGATGAGATCCCTTTCATCTCCCGCCAGCATCGTTGGGTTACATATGTTTCGGCCAGATTAGCATGCCAATGTGTAGCCGCTAAGAGCTCAGCTTCATATGGTTCTTTGACCGAGTTGCATATGCTTCAGTGAATTAGCCTGCTGCACTTGTATGGGGTTCCATACATATGCTAATGTGAATCAGATAGCAGCAGCTTACATAATAGGCTAGTGCATAAACTCATGGCATATGTACTCGTGATCTCAGGTTAAAGACTGACCTCAATCTTAATGTAATGTTACACAATCAAACAAGCATAGATTACCAAACGTGAAATCAGTTATGTCATGTGTACAGACATGTAGAGAAATGAGCAGGAAATTCTGAGTTGGTCAGCTAGAAGCTTCTAGAAGTGAATCCAGTCCACATAGAATGACTCATTTGCTGTACGCACACTTACTATACGTACTATAAATGTGTTCTAAATTCTTTTGTTTGATGGTTTGTTTTCATTTGGTTGGTAGGTTCGAACCTTCAACGTGAAGTCTCACCTCGATGCCAATGGCCAGGCCAACCGCCAAGAGAGACAAAATTAAATTCTGATTTATGTGACGCACTGCCAAGAAGCACCCTCTTTCTTCACAGAGAGGACCGCATTTGGGGGATGGGAGGGCTCTGAAGAGGAGGAGGGGGGCAGCTAGTCCCCTTACCCACCTCCAACCCCATCCTGCACTTACAAGCCAAGTCCACCCTCCAGGGCACCCGACGCTGGTGCTGATCAATTGACCTGCAGGCCATCCTGGTCGCCGTTTCTACCTTTTACATGTACCATATCTTGTTGAGCATATGTACTGTGTATTTCTTCTACAGGAGATGTGTAGGGTATCTGTAAATTAATATAAATATGCTGTTTTTTAATATAAATATACATATAAATATATATATATACACACACACGTCTATATGAAAAAGAAAGAAAAAATGATAAAACATACTCAGAGTTTGTGCAAATAACGTTCCTAATGTTATGGCTTCGAAGAACAGAGAGAAGAAAAAAAAATATGCTGCTCTTTCAATGTTTCTCCTGTCCCAGATCAAGATCATTTTGTAAAATGTGCTTTGTTTTTTATTTGAGTTCTCTCCCCTTCCCTAACCCAACCCATCTAGTCCTTAAGAGTAAATTAGAACCTGGAGACAGACTCTTCACTAGAACCGGTCACTCTACTCTCTGTCCAATCTCTATGAACACTTGTACAGTTCCTCCTATTGTGTCTGAGGCAAACCCAAATTTGTTGAAAACCAGGATCCAGGTCCTGCAGGGCCCTAGAACCGGATATTTGAAGAAAAGACCACAGCGGAGGAACCAGGGCTGATATACAAGCCCTTCGGTACCCTAAGACCACAAGCAACCAGAACAAGAAACACACAAAACCCGGACTCACCATATTTTAGAGAGAATATCTACACGTCTACAGCAAGTCACCTTCAACTGTAAACAAACTCCTAGACCACCAGGCCCTCGCTGTACTGGAGTTCAACCTGCCAAAACTCAACTGGAGCCGACAGAAAGGACCTATCTTTTTTATTTAAAAAAAAATAAAATAAAAAATGGACAGACTGCTTAGCTCATAGTCAACGTAGAATGTGTAATAATCAAGAAGAAAAAAAGATGTTTGAAAAAAAAAAATACGTCAAAGTCCAGATCCAGATTTTAAAGACATAAAAAAAACCTGTTGCTTGCTGTGACTAACTTAAGTGTAAATGTTGACTCTTTGGTTTCTGTAGGAGTCGCCAGGGGTCCCCCGTCTTTTACAATCCCCCTTCCCGTCTTTCTGGTTTTTGAGTTCCACCCTTGAGTGCAGCTTGGCCCTGGCCTTACATAGCCTTGTTCTGCACGAACAGAGAAAAGAAAAACAAACAAAAAAGAAATACAAAACGTTTTATTTTGTGTCCATTTTTTTTATTTATTACTGATTGTATTTTGGTCAAAACTATGTGGTGATCAAACTGAATTTTCTTTGTCAATAAAAAGTAATGTCGATTAAATGGATGTCTGTTTTAAAAAAAAATACTGTTCCCCTAACAACATTGCAGAAACAAACCTCTTTGTGCAAAGCAGCTGTCAATACAAAACTAATGGTAGTATTTGATAAACATTAATATTAAAAAATAATCGCTGTTTTCATAATTCTGCCATGACAAACATATTTCAGCAAAAAGGGCTTAAAGTTCCAAGGCAATGTGCCTGAAATCAGGCTGTTTAAGATTTGAAAATAGATACTTCCAGCACAGAAATTGTCCTTGTTTTAAGCCCTGTGTACAAGGTCCCTACAAGGCTTCACTACATTTGCATTCCTTTACTTCTGCTGGCTTAAATTCGAAACAATGATACAAATGTAAACATTCTCAACATCGGCCTTCTTGATATATTATGGCAGGAGCGTGTGTATGTGCGTGGGAATGAGATTGCTGTATTAATCATACAGTTGTACTGTAGTATTGAATACGACACCATGAAATTAGGGCTATCAATCGATTAAAAAACTTAATCTAATTAATTACATACTCTGTGATTAATTAATCTAAATTACTCGCACAAATCCATTTCTGCTATGAACACATCTTAAAAAGAAGTTTGGGAGATGAGTGAATCAATGAACAGTCAAGCCAACATTATAGAGTTTAACGTGTCTCTCTTTTATTACAATTTTCTCTTTGGGTCAGACATCAGCATAGTGCCTGGTGTCAGATTTTTAGCATGATAAATGCAAATGACTGAAGTTACAACTCAATGTCAATGACATGTGCAAACGTGTAGATTTTTATTCACATAATTACTAGGTTGTTGCCTTTTATATCCAGTAGGTGGCAGTCCAGGATAAGAAATAGCAGTTCAAGAAAATAAACTGGGACGCATTTCCCAAAACCATAGTTGCTAACTAAGTAAGCAACTTTGTTGGTTGCAATGCAATTTCCCATTGCCAACCAACTAAGTTGCTAACAGGTTAGCAACTACAGTTTTGGGAAAAGCACCCCAGAATAGTAGGAACAAAGAAATTAAAGCAGCATAGCCTACAAGTGCAAACGGCTAGCATTATTATCATGTGTGCTAACTCGTAGGCCTAACTCCGGATTGTTTTGCATTGAGGTACTACTTTAGACTTGACAAACTCCTATGGTAGGCAAATAGTAGATTGATGCTTCTGTCAATAGTATTGGTCTGGGTGTTCTTTTTAAAACATTGGCCTAGGCTAAATGGTTCATTCAAAACAGTGCTTTCTCGTCTGCCTCCTTCAGTCACGATAGCCAGACTGCACAGGGTCAAATGTCACTATGAAATGCGATTAATCAGCGTTACATTTTTTACCGCGTTATTTTAACGGCATTATTTTGACAGCCCTACATGAAATGTTTGTGCAATCTGTAGGAAGTGTCTGTGTGCATTAAGAAAAGAATGATGTGGTGTCTTGGACGGCTTGCTCGTTTATGGGCCTTTGTGAGTGTGTGTGTCACTGTCCGTGTCTGAGCTGACTCTCTTGCACGACCATCTCAATGTTCTTGTACACACCAGGGTCCTCTATGGTCGGAGTGATCTGTGCAAAGGATAAGACACAGACATCACATCATAACCATCTTTTATCACGGTGCATCAACACATCCCTTTCAACTGAGACTACTCATGATGTGGAGCCTGAGGTTAGTTTCAGTATGTGTGTGTGTGAGTGTGTATGTGTGTGTTTTAACAGTACAGTGGGAGAGGATACCTTATATGGCTTTCCATTGACAAGGTTGGCCAGAGAGGAGCGGGGAATCTTTCCTGAGCGGGTCTTGGGCAAACCCTTCACAAACAGAATTTTCCTGAAGGCAGCCACTGGCCCAATCGTCTCACGGACCAGACTCACAATCTCCTTAGCAACCTCTTCCTGGCTCTTCTGACACTCTAGAAAGCACACACACACAAACACAAAAATAAATACACACACACACACATACACAAATGCATCCACATCTATACAAAAGCCTTCACACAAGGAGGGATAGAAAATACACATGCACTTATGTGTAGATGTGGATGTATTTGTATATGTGTATCTTTGTGTGTGTGTGTGTGTGTGTGTGTGAGTGTCTGAAGAGGATAAACATTTATGTTGTATCTTGGCCAAACATAAACAGGGTCAGTGTTTGCATGACAGATCTGCTGCTGCACATGTAGTGTAAACACTGGCTGTGTGGTGAGATGAGTGGTTCTAAGAGGTCGGTTCTAAGATATCTTACCATTACGCAGCACACACAGAGCTAATGGAACATGGCCCTTCAGGGAGTCCTCAAGCCCCACCACCGCGCAGTCCCCTATCCCAGCATGCAACAGCACTGACTAGAACACAAAGACACACACACACAGACATTAAATTGTCTTCTGTCAAGGAAGATCAGTGCTGTGCTGAATCAAAAATGATGTTAATGTTAGCAGCACAAAGACAAACAGAACTGAAGATGAATTGACATTATGTCCATGTCAGCCACGTATACTTAACCATAAAACTAGAAAAATAATAACAAATAACATTACCATGGCAACTTAAAATCTCCAATTTGTACCATCAGTCACATGCTGGATTCACCCAAAATGAAATGAAAAGAGAGAAAGAGGACTTCATCATCATCACAGCAGTTGCTGGGACCATTGACTGACCTCTTCCAGCGCCCCAGCAGACAACCTGTGTCCTGCGACATTGATGACATCATCAGACCGCGACATGATGTACAGAAAGCCCTCCTCGTCCACAAAGCCTGCATCCATGGTGTCATAATAACCCTTCACACAGTAGAGGGGAAAAAAGGAAGACAGAAGCAGAGCAGAGACACCGTGTTCAGACCAAAGGCTGTAGCAGTGTGGGTCATTTACCACTAGATGGCAGTGTAAAACCTTACACAATACTTTCCACACCAAAGTAAAGCCGGTTCTTTTATTTTCTCACTGAAGCATTCCACTAATCACTGAATGATGACCAACAATTATGAAATAAGGCCCTAGTGAGAATAGACCCCAGCAGTGGCTAGATCCTTTACCAGCACCACAATCACCAGTGCCATATTGCTTTTATACAACAGCTACTTACAACAAATCAAGTTTAAAGACACCAAATATTTTTTTTTCATTCATTCTTCTTCCTTCTTCCTGCACCCCAAAGAATAGATGCAATCTAGTCATGGTGTCTACTGTTGCCAAGGAACGAAAAATTTCACTCTGCAGCCAAGTTGATTGAGAGAGGCTACATGTGCACAATGATTTGCATACTCCTTTGTCCTCACATTACATGTTCATCTTAACATTCTACTCCATTGCTCATTCAATTACTGTCAAATGTGAAATTGCTGCTCTCTCACTTTGAACGAATGGACCGTTTACAGCTAGTCATCACTCTGCACTTTTGCATTGAATTGTCCGATGCAAAGTGGGTATGTCCTGAGACAGCGCAATATCACCACTCATGATGACTCATGGAATGCCTCTCGCCCAATCAGAAATGAATAAATAGTTTGACCTAACAGCTGTATAAACATTAAAGTGACGTGACTTCCAAATCATCTACTTAACAGGGCTGACACTTTTTTTCAGATGTTGACAGGAAAGCCACTGCTGTAGTCAAACATGCTAGTAACACATGACATTATGATACACAGACTCACTGAAAATGTATGATTTTCAGCACAAGCAGCTTAAGCGATATTGACATGTGTCAGTCTTAGGGCCCCCTATAATCGGAATTTCACAAAATTTGGTGTGCACTCCAAGAATGTTGTAAAATGATTGTCTGTTTCAAGTTTTGTGTCGACCATTACATCACAAGATATTGGCAGTAAAGTCAATGCGGGCCACGCATTAAAATTTGATTGACATGAGGCTGATTGAGAGACGTACCGGAAACTTGGTAAAGTAAAGCTTCCGGAACAAATCGACATTCTGCCATAGAGTCAGTGCTGCCCCCGGAGGCAATGGGAGTCTAACATGAAGGGAAGAGAGGGAGATGGAAAGAGGGAGAGACAAGAGGGTAAGTGTTTGTAACTTTGTTCATTTCCCTTGGACAGTTAAAAGTGTGTTTGACATCAGGCTCCCTCTTTGCCATTCGCCTAGTCAGTGCCTGAAGCCTGCAGATAAGTTTGTCAATTGCCATTACTTAGAGGAACTGAGGCCATGTGATTTCCTCTCTACAGATAATGATGCTTTCTGTGCAGTCAATTAGTGATGAATTCAGAGACTCTCACAGTAGTCTTTGGGAGCAAAGGTTCAGTTGTATAACGCCGGGAAACAATGGGTGGTGTGGGATATTGATTCATAAAAGCCCCATCAAATCTGTTGACAGGGAGAGAACTGACCAGGCCTCTTAGCAGGCAGACAGCGATGAATGAAGCAACACTGCCAGCACAGTGATGAATAAAACAACAGCGTTGCCCCTCAGTAAACATAATGAGTTTCTGTGTTTGAACTGCCTGGGGAAAAGTGAAATCCAGCATCACTTATAATGATAAAAATTTTTATCGTAAACCAAACGTAAAACAAACCAGCATCAATTATGCAGCGCGGCCCTCTTGACATACCCTCAAGCCTCAACAGCACAAGCTTAAAAATGAATCGAGCAAAATTAAAAGACGAAAAAAAGGCAGAGAGAAAGAAGAAAAAGAAAAAAAGAAAAGTGGAAGGAGGAGAGATAGAGGCTCTCGTGAGAGTTGGAGGCCATTAGAGCTCCATTACGCGTTCACCTCAGACAGCAGAGGTTAAGTTCCTCCGTCGAGCTCTAGGGAAACTCCACGCGGGCCTATTTGTTCCCAGATAAAAGGCTTCTTAGCAGCTCTCTCCTCTGGCCCACACAACGCAAATCCGGCCCCAGTGGATGAAGGTTTCAGTGACAAGAGATAGGAACCAGAAGGGAGAGAGAGAGAGAGAGAAAGAGGGAGAGAAAGACAATGAAAGAGAGAAAAAACCGAGGAGACGGAGAGAGACTTTGCTGGTTCAAACGCTATCAGATCAAAGAAATATAATGGACTGTGGGGCCAGTTTCAAGCCCTGTTTAACTGTCACCCAATTAAGCTTCCTCTATTGTTCTGAAACATATTGCCTGATAGGAGGACAAAAAGCATTATGGGGACCCACAGTGATCCTGCCATAGCTAGGAGGGAGAGTATATGGAGACTGGTGTTCACTGGGAAGAAGCTTAGAACTAGCAGTCAGCTGTAGAGAATAGGTAGCAAACAGGGCTGAAGACAGAGAGAGAATCTGGCTGTTTCTTTCAGATTTGAATTCTGCTAGTTCAGTCATTTGTGACTGTATGTTATGATGGGGATGTGGGAGAGACAGATAGACAGACAGAAATATATCCGAAGAAGAGACTTACTTTACTACTATATTACCCAGAGTCCTGGGTTCCACTTCCTGCATGTCATCATCGATCACTGTGACTAAAAGAGAGATAGTGACAGGCAGAGAGGGAGGAGCAAGAGAGAAAGGGGGAGAGAGAGAGATGGAGGAAAAGATAAACATGAAAATGAGACAAGTAGAGAAAAAGGGGGAGTCAACAGAAAGGAGAGAAATGTGTTTACATCTTTCACATTCATTTATCATTTTATGCAAACAAAAAAAAATTATATACATATATACATATTCAACCTCTGCAAGAAGGATTGCATTTGTGTGTGTGTGTGTGTGTGTGTGTGTGTGTGTGTGTGTGTGTGTGTGTGTGTGTGTGTGTGCGCTCACTCACCATTGTATCCAGGCACTGACTTGCCTGCTTGACCAGCAGGCGGTGAGACTGAGCCTCCCAGACCGATGCAGGAGGCAGTGATAGCTGATCCACTCTCTAACACACACACAAAATTATGTTAAATTCCTTACACACACACAAGGATATACAAACACACACACACACACACACTAATGTTAAACACTGTACACACAGACACACACACACACACACAAACAGGTACCACACACAGGCTCAGTACTGGGGATGATCTCCAATGCAATGATACAGCAGTGCAATTCAGAGCAAAATCCATTATTCATGTCTGTACACAATCCCCGGTTCAATCTAAATCAGTGACGAGCCAATGAAATCTGATTGGGTTAGCCTGCATTAGAGGCTTGTCCTGATTACAAAACCTAACCCACATTTCAGAGCTCTCGCTAACACACACACACACACACACACACACACACACACACACAAATACACCAAGACACACACATATACACAGATGTATACACATAGATGCAAGCGCACACACACAAACACACACACACACAGACGCTGAGGGTATCTGCTGCTAACCCATATTACAAGGAGAGAGAGTGGTGACTGCTCCTCTGGGTTCTCTGACTCATACGTCCCTACCCACCACTGCTCTATTTTACTCATCAGGGCTGACAGCCCACATAGACAGACACAACACACAGACACACAGACACACACACACACACACACACACACACACACACACACACACACACACACACACACACACACACACACACACACACACACAGTTTTGTATGCACACATGAAGACATACAGACACACCATGAAGCACATAGTCATGTCAAAATAGTCATCAAGATCTGATATACACCAGAGGGTAGAGATAGGAAGTGTTTTGTTTGTCAACATGGAGGTCCTAGCCTGCCAGAGTGCTTTTAAACCTCTCCGGCCAATCTCACTCCCAAATACACAGCACAATACACGGACAAGTTCCCTTCAGTTAGAGAATTTCCAGAAGCTTTTGCTAGCAACACTGAGGCCCTTTGATCTGCGTACACAGAGCCCAGAACAGACAGCGCCATTCTTTGATTACGATTGACTGAGCCGTGTTGTAAGCTGCTGTTTGCTCTGCAAACTTACACCTGCAACTGCATTTCATTAGTGTTACTGCTCCAAACAGAAATCTCTGCTTCACTTCGTGCTGCTGTGCCAAACAACGGCCTTTGGCTGTTGTAAAATTACTATAACCTAGTATAGGCCTGCAGTTCCATTCTCAAATGGATATATTCATGTCGGGACATGTTGTGTTTCATTAATGGATGTCCTTCCCATCCTTGTCGCTCAATCTTGCTCTCCTTCTCCCACGAGCTCCATCCCACGAGCTCCATCGGCTCCCTGCCGATCACGATGCAGGTATTTGCTGGTGGAATAGACCACTGTTTGTGCAGACAATTGTTGAGATATTTTCCATGTTCCATGTCTATGTCCTTGGTGTAATTCTTTTGTATACAGGGCAGGTCTTTGCAAATGCTTCTGTAAATTAAATGCATTATATATTCTATTCTATTAGGGAGAGGAAATGAGCCATGAATGAGCGTTGAATTCTGAGTGGGTCTCAGTGTTTTTCCCTTATGATATCCACTCCTGGATAACAGGGGTAATTTCTTTGTTGGTTTTTCTTCCGATTGCTCTCTTGCCTCCAAGATTATTTAATTACTCCCGTTTCAAATAGCTGTGTGCTGTTTATTTTAGCCTTATCTCACTCCTGAAGACCAATTTGCCTTTATGTCTTTTGCTGTTGTAAAGTGTGTGAGTGTGTGTGTGTGAGAGAGAGAGAGTGAGAGGTGAGAGTGAGAGTGGTGTGTGTGTGTGTGTGTGTATGTCTATTTGCTCCATTCAATGACAGAGCAAGATCAAGCCTATTCACTGCTGTGAATATGCAACCACATATGCCTACAGTGGACCTTTGGGAATACAGGGGAGAAAACCTTTCAATCAGAGGGTATCCACCACTGTGCAAATGCATTTTAACCAGCACACATATACAAAACTACACACAAACATACACATACAGAAACATATTCAGGCATACTGCTCACACACACACACACACACACACACACACACACACACACACACACACACACACACACACTAGAGAAAAGAAGCCTGAGGCAACAGCAGTGAAACTGGCCACCTGGGGCATGTCAGACAGACGAAGTTAGCATGTGTAAGCTCAATGCAATCACAATGGCACACACACACACTCTCTCTCTCTCTCTCACACACACACACACACATACACAGTGGTCAGAAAATAGGTGATAAGTGAGTTGTGTAGTGATGTTGACTCATATGGTCATGGTCACATCACCCACTATTGTATATTTGTCTCTGTGTGTGTTTACAGCATCTGTGTGTGTGTGTGTGTGTGTGTGTATCTGTGAATCCAGTGTCTCTAAGTTGAGAGGGTTCATGTCCTTTTGCCTGGTGTAAAGCAGTGACTCCCAGCACACACACACACACACACACACACACACACACATACAGTATACACACACACACAAGCTGAGCAGTGAACTGTGCAAACTCGAAGGCTGAATCAGGCGTGACGAGGCAGCCAGCGTAATTGCCAGCGGGGCATCAAAGTGTACAATTAGACTGCGACACTCTGTGGGCGGCTCAAAGAGAACAATGACCAGCACAGGACAACACTTAACAAAGCAGCCAGAAAGCAATCTGTTTCTGAAGATGACAACGGGGCCTGTAGAGTTAGAGTGATGTATTATTTCATTGAAAATCTTTCATAAATATGTAAACCAACCAAAGGCTTGCAGTGAAAAATTTGTCAGCATCAGGGTCTACCGTAACTATCTCTTGACGGGCCGACAGTAAATCCCCTGTCCCGTTTACAAAGAGCCAAAAAAAATGTTTTCCTTGCCATCAACTGACTGTTTAAGAAGCAGACACGTCCTCCATCGCATCAACAAGCTCATCTCCCGAGACAAGGCGTTGACTTTCCCTCACAGGGACGTCTGTCTGTGATGGATCTGGACCTGGTGATTGATTCGGAGGCGTGTGTGTGTGTGTGTGTTTGTGTGTGTGTCCAGGCCTAGGGACTGACCAGAGGAATTAGCAGGGAGATGAATGGGGCTTTTGCTCCAGTAGGTCTGGAGTCAGGCCAACTCTATCTAGATGGAGGTGTTGACTGGTCTAGGCCAGCATGGGCTGTGATGGTTTCTGTTAGCTGGAATCACGATCATGATTGCGAAGTGTGTGTGTGTGTGTGTGTGTGTGTGTGTGTGTGTGTGTGTGTGTGTGTGTGTGTGTGTATGTGTGTGTTTGGGGCAGTGTTTGATCATCCATCAGAGTGGCATGAGTGTGTCCTGATTAACTTTTTTTGGCTTTAACACACACGCGCACCCACACACAAACAATCCCATTCTGCCTCCCAAAGCCAGGTGCCGTGAAGAGAAATA
>NW_027468664.1:17217467-17219967 GCF_046254945.1 Alosa pseudoharengus
GAAGCCTCTGGAGGGACAATGAGCATTTCCTTGCCTACAAAAGGGCTTCTCTCTGTGTGAGGGAAAGATTCTGTTTGTGAGCGAAAAGATTATGTGTAGCATGCCTGTTCACAGAGCCTTTCTAAAGAATCCATTTCTCAGAACATATTTCATACTACATATTCCAAGTTTATAAAAGTGTGCAAAAGCAAAAACAGGCTAGTAAGAAACCTTAGTTAACTACAGTATAAGGACACACAACCCATCACACCCACACAACCCTGGAAAGTTTCACTCCTTATGCTAAATGGTCCGTATCAAATTCATCAAATCCCTGCGCTGAATATTGCATTACTAAACCAGAGAGATTACGGTTCGCCTACTGCAGATGGGCCACGGAGGCAGGGAAATCATCAATTTGGTTTCTAATTTGTCTCCCGTCCTTCATTGGGCATTGCAGAGCCATTTGCTACCTCTCGCCTCTCGTGAGCTTCCCTAGAGAAACGCTCGCCTCGCAAGATAAGCTGCACACTCACGCTCAAACTCACAGAAGTTGGCTCTGTCTTAGGCAATTACTGGGTGATAACCAGTGTGCTGTTTTTTTCATTCAGTTGGTGCCCTGAAAAGCTTCCAGGCCTCTGACTGGCCAGTACAAAAGGAGCAAATCCAGGTGTAACTGAAAGATGGGAGTACACTGTATGTCTGTGCACACACACACACACACACACACCTGTAGCTGAGGGCGATCTATGTAAGTGTTCCAGAGACAGCCCAGCAGAACAGTAGGCCTGTCCCACTGATTGTGAAGCTCTGATCACCTGCTTCCTCTCGCACTTCAACGCGCATCCTCAAAGTTCTGAACCTCCTCATACAGTTCATGAAAATAGCTTCGATATTGGATTTTAACTGTAATGCCGATCAAAGAACTAAAGATCAAATCGAAGGTTCGGACACCAACAGCAACAAATCGAGCGCGCCCGACAGCACGACAGACGCAGGCACGTACCCTTCTGTAGGTCATTCCCAAGCAACGCCTCCCAAATGACAACCCAAGTGCCCCTATAAATCCTAGCCTGCATGTAATTTGTCTCAGAATGAATTCTTGTTTCCATCCGTGACCCCTGTACAACTCAATCCGCAAAACAGGCGCCCCGGCCAATACTATTTCCTCTCCTGAGGCCCTGGAGCGGGGGAGAGGGAGAGGAGCAGGCTGCCAGGCGGAGGACGCTGATAAATCACATTGATTGATTGGACTGCGTTCAAACACGGGTTTGTGGAAGCTCGCGGGTGTCGCGGATGTGCCCTCTGGGAGCTGACTGATGGCTGATACTGGAGGTCAGGGGGGGGGAAAACAACACCTCCACGAGAGAGAGGTAAGGAGAGAGAGAGAGGGGGGGAAGGAAAGAGAGAGAGCGAGAGAGAGAGAGAAAGAGGGAAGGAGAGAGAGAGGGGGGGGGAGAGAGAGAGACCATATTCTGCATCCAAACAGCCTAGAGCATCGGGCAGGTAAACTAATTGGCCACTTGTTCACACAAAGCGCAGGCATGTGTGGCATCCCCAACAGTAGCAGAGTGGCTGGAATTCCCGGTCAGCCTGATGCCGGGGATGAGCGCATGATGTTGCTGTTTGTATAAGTTCTGTGCTGCGCCCTCCAGCAGTCTGGACTGTGCGATCACAGCCCTTCACTCTCACGCCCCGAGGCCCTGGTTATAACACGGTAACAACTATGATAGCCTGACATGCATGATGCAGGTATGAGATGCATATCAGCGGGGCACAGACTACTCAAGATGTTTTAAGGAGCCCCAGATTTCCCCCTTAAAATAGGAATTAGGCCAAGCTGGGTCACACTCCCATCAACAGCCCCGTCCCCTGGAGCTGAAAATCTCCCAGCAATATTTAGTGTCCCACTCCGGCCCTGTGAACTCCCTGTGCCTCAGTGCAGCTAATAAGCACGTCTGTACGGATTTAACATTTTTTTGGTGTGGCAAGGACAGTCCGTACGGACTGAGTGGGATGATGAAATTTGCCTCATCAATTCTGCACCACGCGCAGAGTGTGTCCATAGAGGTCTGCTTTGGACTTCAGTGTGACTGGACTTGAGCTGTGAGCTCAGGGCAGTGTAGTCTGGAGATCAGTGTACTGTACCTCAGCCTGCACCTCCATCTGTGGAAGGATGCACAGGGTGGGGGTGGACGTGAAGGCAACACAGACAAACACACACACTATCTATCTCTCTCTCTCTCTCTCTCTCTCACACACACACACACACACACACACACACACACACACACATACAAGACACACACACAGACACACACACAGACAGACACACACACACAGACACACACATGGATGCACAGGGTGGGGGTGGACGTAAAGGCAACACAGACAAGTGACTGGAAAACCAAGCAGAGTTAAATCCTCAGCTTCTGAGGGAAAAGGGATGTTGCATCCATCCTGACACTTTTTTTCCTCTCTCACTCATACACACACACACACAAACCAAAATATAACAAAA
>NW_027468664.1:17224967-17227467 GCF_046254945.1 Alosa pseudoharengus
TAATGTATAGAACACCGGTCATTATGGGAAAATAAGCCCCTTCAGGGCGAAACAAGACCCATCCGCTGGCGCGTCGGGGTCCGGTTCGCCCTGTCGGGACTTATTTTCCCCATAATGACCGGCGTTCTATACATTATCCCTTACATATTTAACATAGAGATGTCTAGTTGAGTCGGATCAATGCCTTGTCCTGTGCGGAGTGAACAAGATAAACACTAAAGAAGAGCCATCACCACTACACACACACACACACACACACGCGCACACATGCAACATCACACACACACACACAGTCACTTAGTAATCAAGTGTTCCAACACACATACACACACACACTGACTCACACATACTGAGAGAGACTGCTGGCATCACCAGAGTGCCCCCTCCTCATCCTCTCAAGGTCGATGCGTGTTCAACAGCTTATTAAGTTCATATTTAACACAGAGATGTCTAATTGAGTCGGATCAATGCCTTGTCCTGTGCGAAGTGACACACACACACACACACACGCGTGCACACACACGCAACATCACACACACACACACATGCAACATCACACACACACACACTCTGCATACTCTTTATCTTTTAGCATATCCATCTCTTTCTTGTTTCCTCTCTCTTTTCAGCTCGTCCTCTTCCTTTCATTTTACACCTCTATCAATCTACCTCATGCTTTCTATTTCTGCTCTCTCTCTCTCTCTCTCTCTCTCTCTCTCTCTCTCTCTCTCTCGGCATAATACATCAAAGTTGGACACATCTCACATCTCCTCCATCTCCTTCTTCTCAAGTCTCTGAGTAGAAGCTAGCAGCCAAGCAGTCACCTTTAGCCTCATCAGTCTCCAGCTCTCTGGATGAAAGCTCTCTCAGAGAGAAAGAAATATGCACAAAACGAATGCATTGCAAATGCAATGAGATGCAAATCACTCACCGAAACGAGCAGAATTTAATTCAAATCTGTGCCAGCAGCAAAAAAGAGAGTCGACCCATTAGCAGACATTACATCGGGCATCGAGCCAAGATGGAGGCAAAAATGGAGCCGAAAAATGGGGTCCACTCATTAGAGCCCAAACAATTACGGTGCTTATGATGCACAACAAAACAAACACGGAGACAATACACGCGACGGCGTGGAGTGTAGGAGGCCTCGCTGTGGCGGTGGTCTATTTTGGGAAACGGGGAGGAGAGGCCGGGCGGCCGGGGCAGCGGCGGTGGAGGCTTCGAGAGCTCATTTACACCAGAGGCAGCAGAAGCAGCAGCAGCAAACAACAACAAGAGCAGAGAGGCAGCACCAACAGGGGCCGCTGCTAATGGACGGGTCAAGCTATATCCATAATGGATGTCTCGGTCCACACAAACAGCACACCTGCGCTCTGAGAGAGGCTAAGCACCCAAGGTCTGGGGACACTCGGGTTTGTAAACACATCTGCATGGAGCGCAATATTCCAGGACAATTCCTGGTCCTCTTGAGAGAAATGCTCGTTATTACCTGAATGAGAATCTGCCTGCTGCCGGTGATTAAAATGAAGAGGAACAAGGTGTTAATATTCTGTTGAGCGCTGTATAATCTGAACAATATTGTGTCTTCTTGCAACATTATTATTGCATCAGCGGGAGGAACTCATATTATACTGGTTAACTAAAAAGGAGTGACAACTTCAGTAGGGCATAACCAGTAAGAATGTGTAATCAGTATAATATATATATATCCTGAAGGTTATATTTATATATATATATATATATATAGGTGAAGCAATTTCAGTAATCTTCAGGATCCAAACAACCTGATGCCATAAAGCCCTCAGTACAGATCAGCTGAAAGCTGCAGTCTGATAAAGCAACAATGTGTGTGACAGAGAAAATGGACAGAACAGAGAGAAAAACATGATAGCCGAGAAGAAGGGAAAATAGCCTTCATCATATCATCTCAGAACCTGGCAAACAACCCACTACACGCAAACAACACCAATTACGCCAACCAGGGACTAGCATGAGAGAAACAGAGAGGGGGATAGAGACTCAGAGAATACCTGACCCCCTTTCGTCGACTGTTATGGACGAGCACAAGGAATACAGGTGTCTGCTTGTCTTTTTCTGCTTGATGGTGTTTGTCTACATCAATGGTGTTGGTGATATTGTTAGAGCCACTGGGCTGTTTATTGAACAAATGTTGAGCTATATTCGGCTTTTAATCAGAATCAGAGAAAGATAGAGATAGCCAGAGAGAGTGAGAGAGAGAGACAGAGAGAGAGAGAGAGAGAGAGAGATGAGAGAGAGAGACTAGGAGATAGATAGATAGACAGATAGATAGATAGACAGATAGATAAAGAGAAACAGCTCACCAGTCTGCCACCAGTGGTCCAGCACTGGAACCTTAAAGCTCTTCTTGGTCCATTCCAGTGTCTCCACATCACAGCGCTCCCCTGCCAAGAACAAGCTCCGGAGCCTACACACACATACACACACACGAGACAAGAGCAGAACACACACACACACACAC
>NW_027468664.1:17229967-17235190 GCF_046254945.1 Alosa pseudoharengus
CAATAGCCAGACTGTGATTGCTTAGTCTGTACCTGGTCAAGGTTTTTCTCTGTCTGGTATCAGTGACTGTGGATAGGTAGTCAGCCACAGTGTACTCTCTGTTTAGGGCCAAATAACATTGAAGTTTATTTTATATGATGTTCAATATGATTGTTTTTCTGCATTTATAATTTGGTTAGGCCAAATTGTTTGAGAAAGGGTGGCAAGGTCCTGAGGCCGACTATTAGTTGTGTTAGTTGTACTATTAGTATGTGTGAGTCTCAGGACTAGCTGGATGAGGGGACTTGTTTTTACACTCATCTCTTGGCTTTTTAGGGCTTAATAACAATAAGAGTTGGGGTTGCTTGTTTTGAGATGTTCGAAGAATTTGATAGCTCTTTTTTCAATTTTAATTAGTAAAGGGTATTGGCCTAATTCAGCCCTGCATGCATTGTTAAGCGTGTTCCTCTGTACCTTGAGGATACTTTTACAGAACTCAGCATGCAGGTTTCGATTGGGTGTTTGTCCCATTTTTCAAATCCATTGTACATAAGAGAGGACCCCACACTTCACTGCTGTATAATGAAATTGGTTCGATAACTGTTTGAAATATTTTGAGCGAGATCCGAATGGGTATGTCAAATTGAATAGTTTTTTTGATGGCATAGAAAGCCCTTCTTGCTTTCTCTTTCAAATCATTCACGGCCAAGTTGAAATTACCAGTTGAACTGATTTTTAGCCCAAGGTAGGTGTAACTTTTTACTTGTTCGATTGGATATGTACCAAGGGTTAATCTCTCTCTCTCTCTCTCTTTGTCTTTGTCCAAGGCCAGTCCCTTTGAAGGCCTTGACCCAGGTGAGTGTGTGTGTGTGTGTGTGTGTGTGTGTGTGTGTTTGTGTCTGTGTGTGTGTGTGTGTATGCGGTGGCCGTGTGTGTGTGTGTATGCGGTGGCCTTCACACCATGGCAAAGCAACGTGGTAGAAAACCTGCCACTGATCTCCCTACCTGCCTCCAACTTACAAACACAGACTATTCATCCAGAACCAGAACGCTTCCACGCCGCCCTCTTTCACTACTTCTGAGCGCTGTGTTAGCGCCGATTGAAAAGGCTGGGCACGTCCCAGGCAATCAAAACACTTTTATGAGTCGTTGGCAGTCCTTTCATTTTGTGAGACACCCTTCCAGGGAGGATCTACAGCTACACTTTACAAAGCTGATAAGCCTGACAACATATCTATGTATCTAGTCAGTGGACTATGTCAAGGGAATATTTCAATTGATGGCAGCACCATTAGGCTGTTTTGAATAATGTCATTCAGTTTGAGCCCACAGGGAATAAAACAACTAAAAGTTTATGTCATTGTAATTCCATGCCTTTGTTTAAGGGTAAGAAATGTCTTCAGGTTTAGTGGCTGAATATATGATCCTAGTAAAGACGTTGGTACACTGATCATTTTCTCATCTGTGAAGCAAACATTAAGCTATTCCCATTTAAATTTGGGGACCAATATACAAAGAAACATAAAGGTGAACATAGCATATTATTCTTCCTATTGCCCCTAGGACAGTTTCAAATATTGTAGCTTTTTTCCCAGCTTTCTTTAAAGGCCCCCTAAAGAGTTTTTTTATAAGCTTAAAATAACATTTATAAAATTATTCTGATGGCACATAAACTCTTAATAGGGCAAACGGTACTTCTGCAGCACTCTGAGCAGGTCTTATCACTTTGTAAAATAGCCTTAGGTAGTTGCTGTTTGGGTAGGAACATTGCCACTATCACAGACAGAACAAAAGAACAATACGTTCTTTAACAATAAATGGAGTGAGGGATACTAGTGTAAGAATGGGCAAACATAGTACCAGTAATGGTAACCAGATATGCATATCAGTGCATATCATGCACATATCAGATCATGCACATACAGTATATGCAACTATTGTTTGTATACCAGTAACCAAGATTGGTTGGAGCGTGTGTTCCAGTGAACTTTTACTTTGCCGGTATTTGAATTGAGTTATCTGGCCCAAGACTGACAATGTCCATTTTATTATTAAAAGCTAATCTTCATCATATAAAATAAGAGCATGACACATTGCACAGGTAGATTGCCTGAGTCTAGCATGCAGGAATAGGGCACTACTTTGCTAAATCCACATATTGAAAGTGTGTGATACGTCTGGCCGGCACCAACACAAAAGCAAATGTCAGGCAAATCACGGGCCGTGCCTGGTCTAAAGTGCCTCGAATAGCACAAAGAGCAGGGAGGAGATGGAGGATAAGGGGAGACATGCGGAGCAAATGGGCATCATATTGCTGGAGCTCCCTCAGCCCTTTTCTTGCCTGGAGTGCAGGTCAGACAAGGAAGCAGATTAGCGCCGTCTGCAACGCAGCAGTCTCAGGGAGTCAGGACTGGGAGGGGTTGCTGTAAGCTTTCAGGCCAGACAATCCACTGTGAACGCTTAGAACACAATACACACACAAACACACACACACACACACACACACACACACACACACACACACACAATTGTGTTTCTGATCTAAGCATTGAACGTAATCACCTGAGGTCACCATTTCTTACAGAAGCTGCTGTATTCAGCAGCCAGTCACATAGATTATTCCTGTCAGGGTTAGTAGCGCAACCACTCTTAATGTCAGGCAGGGAAGATTTGGGCAGTAGTTCTACTCTGAACGACAACAACATAAAAAGCTGTGTCGGTTACAAAAACGGCTCGGCTGTCGTTGAGATTAGTCAATCATGTTTTAAGGTCAGGAATTTTCAAGGAGAGATGGAATGGCCAAAGTACCACAACAGAAACACCTAACTGAGCTCTATAATCTTTAAAGATGTACAGTACTGACAACTGTCTACAGTCATTTCCATGCAGAGTCCCAAAAATCACATGGTACATGAACAATGATTAATATTTTTCTCACCGTTAAACTGGACTAATTAAAGGACAAAAAAAATGATTTGTACATATTACATCTGCAAGCAACACCCACACATTTCACAATAATGAATCTTTAGCCAAAGTTTAAACACAACCCAAAACCTCCCTTCTAATGAGTTATTATAATTTATTTAAAAATGAATGATAATTTCCAAAAAAAAAATACTGACTTTTTTTCCCCCCATGAGGTCCTCAATACCGAACGTAGCCCGACTCTTTATCTTGTGGTATCAACATCAGAGTGCAGTGCATAAATGTTTTAAGCGGACATCATCCGCTGCTTCCCACTGACCGTAGCTTTGGCCGCCGGCCACCCACCTTTTACCCCCCATTATCTCCATGCGCTACCAGGGGCCAGCCAGGATGGTGTCTCTCATTACGGGAGACGGTGTGGGGAACGAGCAAGCGATGGGCGATGTAATGGCGTTTTAATGAGCTGACCGCCAATGGCGGCCGGTGGATCGGCATCAGCACAACTGCCGAGGCTGCGAGCCACAATTACGAGCGCCTAATGAGAACACGAGACGTGCGAGCAATGGGGCCGTGTCAGAAAACAGCCGCAATCACAGGACGGTGCGAGGAGTGTGTTTGTCAGGGAGGTCAGTAGGGAAATGTTAGAACCACTGTGATTTTGCAGATGGAGCCAATGGAGTGTAGCGAGCATGAAAGCACACCTAGCCCCCAGCGTGCTGACTCACTAACTCAAAGAACTCAACATTGTGTTCAAGATACGACATTGGTAATTCTTAATTAAAAAGACCAAAACAAAAGATGCTCTCCATCACATGTGCACTTCTTGCCACAGCTGGCAACATAAATACAAGGCAGGAATGAACCCCAGTGATTCAATATAATGACAAATAATTATTAAAATATAAACAAAAATGATTGCCAAACAGGGACACCCATGTGTTTGCAATGTTTGTGAACTGTTGACTGTTCAATAGCTAATCTCAGAGCCCAAGAGAATCCCATGCAGTTGCTTTCTCAGGCCATCTATTTTCATGATGGTGAAGAGCGGAAGCTAAAGCTCTCTTATTACAGTAGGCCTATCTGGTAACACTTTGCTTGCTTTATGCTTTAGGAATACTGGGTTTAAGTAAAACATTCCCAAGTACTCCAAAAGCAGCTACGACATCACTTTCTTCCACAAAAAAAAGATGTGACATAAATCAATCTGTTCTTACAGTCAAAAGCAAAACACTGCAGGTAACGAGTACCACAGTAGCAGTCTGCCAGCTGCTTGTTAAATCCATACTAGCTGAGCAGGTGGTACACTGGCCAGGTGAGATCATGTCATAAAGAGTTAACTAGGGACAGGTTCACTAGGGAGAAGATACCGGAGCAAAGGTTCATATAAGGAAGAGATGTTGTCTGGGGATGGAGACTCACCTGAGCAAAGGTGTGTGTGTGTGTGTGTGTGTGTGTGTGTGTGCGTGTGTGTGTGTATCTAGAGCATGAGGGAGATCAATAAGACACAAGCTAAACACATTTAACATTATCTGTGTGCTTTTTTCTGTGCTATATATATTATATATATATATGTGTGTGTGTGTGGGAGTTACTCAAGATTTTACTTGGGGACAATACCCGGGTGGTTAAGCCTTTACGGGGAAGATGCTGAGGTTGGGCTTTTTGCATTGGCTGTCTTACCTGTGCATGGGGTACTGGTTCCCTCGTTCTGCCTGAGGGTCCTGCTGTCGGATGGCTCGGATGGCCGTGGGTGCAGTAAACATGGAGGACGCGCCATGCTCAGAGATCACACGGAAAAACGCCCCAGGATCTGGAGTCCCCACAGGTTTACCCTGTACACACATGTACACACACACACACACGCACACAGTTCAAGTACTGTTTGTAAATGCATACACATATAAATATCCTAATCCTTCACATATCCCTTCTTCAGATGAAACATGATTCATGGTGGTTATGAAGGCTGCAGAATTAGTCCACCCATTATGAAGGAGAGGCTTACTTGACAGGTGCATTAATGAGTAGATGTAAGAGAGATGCATTAGACTCGGATGAGTTAACTTAATCAGAACAAAAACATCATTAAAGCTCTGTTCTTCTTTGGGTGAGATCAAAATGAAGTGATTTGCACAGGCCAATACTTCTGAAGAAAAGCTTGACTCACTTCACCCTTGTCATTTCAGCCTTGGAGAGAAACGGAGATAAAAACAGATCTATTGCAAAGTTAAGTTTGCAAGTGCATATTAATAAGCAACATATCAAATACAGATCCCAGTGTTAATTAAAAAAAAACAGGACCCACGGCTGTCCTGG
>NW_027468664.1:17235390-17267890 GCF_046254945.1 Alosa pseudoharengus
ACACACAGTGCACACACTTTAGCCAATGACACAGTTAAATGACACCATGCAGCTGGAGTACATTAGTAGCGATGGAAAGGGTACATGCCCTTGTTAAACACAATCACTGACCAGCACTGGCCAACGATGAGCCAGTGTGCACAAGACACCTCTTCACTGATCGGGGTAATGTAACGTGTGTGTGTGTGTGTGTGTGTGTGTGTGTCGGTCGGCGTGTGTAAGTGTACTGTCTGTTTGACATGCCTCTCTACAGAAGGGACACCAGGATGTGTGCTGATCCCATAGTCATTTCCACAGGGTTCACAGCTCCCCCATGAAATATTCATAAGGGCCAAACTGGCCACTGGACTGGATTAGACCCACACAAGCTCATATAAAAAAGAGTGTGTCAGTGTGTATGTCTGTGCTTGTGTATGTGTGCGCATGCATGTGAGAGAGAATGAGTGAGTTTGTGCATGTGTGTGTATGTACAGTATGTATGTATGAGAGACAGTGTGAGTGTGTGCATATGTGTATGTATGAGAGAGACAGAGTGTGTGTGTGTGTGTGTGTGTGTGTGTGTGTGCAGCCAGCAGGTCCAGGCAGGCCAGGGTAAATGTATCTATTATCAGAAGCAGATAGATTGTTCAGCAGAGTGGACATGCATTAGTCAGACTACGGTCCGCTCCTCCCTGAGAGAGATAGCATACGGCCTCTAACACCCTCTTCATATGGAACTAACACCCCCTCTTATCAGTCTACAGTTCTACCATATGAGCATCTTCATAGCGGCGTATCTTATACAGAGATCTTAGGGAATATTCTGCAAGTCATTTACCAGACCAGTGACACATGGATCCAGGATATTGTACTCCATATGCAGTGACATTGACTTAGAAGGACTAAAATGGTATGGAAAATTACAAGTATGTTAACTGTAGTATAAACAACTAATACTTATAATAATAACAATAATATATATATAATATATATATACAGCCAAGACATTATTATTATTATCATTACTGTCATTCTTACATGTTTTTTCTTACATATTTTTCCAGTTTTTTGTAATCATTTTGTAATCCCATAGTTCAGACATAGTCACCTGACCATGACATGCATATACAACTGTGGTTCTACTTCCTCCATATGACCATAAATCTGCACATGTACTGCATAGGCTTCTTTCTCTCTCTCTCTCTCTCTCTCTCTGTCCCTCTCTCTCTCTCTTTCTCTCTCTCTGGGGGGGGGTGTGGGTGTGTGTGTATGTGTGCAAATGACTCAGCACATTTGTTACATTGCAGGAGATGTGCAATATCCATGGCAACCTAAACCTGGACTGTTGCCCATGGCATTTAATACCTTGCCAGGTAATGTTGCAGAAAAGAACCCAATGACCAAGGACACAAACACACACACACATAGACATACACACACACAAACTGACCTAAATAAAACAAATTACAGTCATTGCGGGTCATGGGAGATCAGATAGACCATTAAAATGGTGTGTCCATTAAGATGTTTGTGTGTGTGTTTGGGCTTGTCTGTATGTGTGTGTGCACCATCTTCTTTGTGTGTGTATGTATGGGAATGCTGTCTTCTTGTGCATTGTGATTGTGTGTGTGTGTGTGTGTGTGTGTGTGTGTGTGTGTGTGTGTGTGTAGACCATTAAATGGTGTGTCCGTTAAGATGTTTGTGTGTGGTGTTTGGGCTTGTCTGTATGTGTGTGTGCACCATCTTCTTTGTGTGTGTATGTATGGGAATGCTGTCTTCCTTGTGCATTGTGATTGTGTGTGTGTGTGTGTGTGTGTGTGTGTGTGTGTGTGTGTGTGTGTGTGTGTGTGTGTGTGTGTCTTGGCTGTACTGTGTTGCTGTGCTGTGCTGTGCTTCATTGGCCCGTGACCCTGGTGGGGCGGGGCTTGCTCGTCATCTGACTGTGATGCTGTAACACTATTGGCTTACAGTGGTGCTGCTCTTCTTCTTTAACACTGCTTGCCCCTCCTGACGGACGGCTTCTTTCTCCAATGGGAATGCCCTCTTAGCCGTCAGGCAATGTTTGGGTGACCCACGAGGAAATGGAGACCCTTGCTGCGCCTTCCAAAACGGTCAGTCACTCCCTCTCTTTCTTCCTTCCTCTACACACACTTCTCCACTGTTCCCTCCCTCTCTTCCAAGTCTTCCCCCACTTGCACACTCCTCTTGTGTCTGCGTCAGTGTGTGTGCACACAACACATAGGAATGCATGCTGTCTGTGTGTTTAGAGCTAGTGGAGTGTGTCTGTCCCAGTGGCCTAAAGCCCCATTCACATATAGAACAGAATATGTGAATATAGTGCTGTATATTATGAAGTGCTACTTTGGAAGTAACTGCCGATCTCCAAAAGAACACTTTGCATGTATTGCTTCTGAAGTAAAATATTGTTTTGAGATCAGCGGTAAGTCCCGAAGTTACCAGGGTAAACCAGTAACCTCAGAAATCAGAAGTCTCAGAAAGTCATTCGGCAAAGTTAACACAGGTAACAGACCATAAGTGAATCGCCAGCAATGTGAATACAGCTTAACTGTCACCACCAGATATAGCAATAGTTATAACCAAAGATTCTAGAGCGGAGCAAGATAGATCAGTTACGTCATAGGCATGAAGTACGCTCTGAGCCATTTTGGTAAGCTCAGCACAACATTTCATATACAGTTCTAATTCTATGAGCCCACCTGAACAGCTGTTTTTAACATTGCCAGCTGTTTTTTTTTTATTTCTTTTTTTTACTCGGTAATGAACTGCAAGAACAGTGTGAAAGGCCCGATTTATCTTTTTCTAAGTTTACACTGAATAAGGAGAGGTAAATAGGCCTATTATTTAGACAGAGATACCCTAATGTAACTATAGCACTGGTAAAGATCACATCAATTCCCATTGAGAGACTGTATACTGATAAACTAGCTAGCAGGCAAACTAACTTAGCTAACGGTATATTATCACCATTTTCTTTTTTCTACCTGTAGGCTCAGTTCTAGAATCTTTGGTTATAACAATGTTGTAACAAAAAGGCTATTTCTATTGTGTACAAATACAGTGGTGGTCTGCAGAGAAGCAAAAACGCTATCCAGCAAGTGGCTCTAGTTGACATTAGTGGCTGTAGGTAGTAATAGCACTCAGAATGGACCTAAAGTGACTGGACAGCTCTGCCTCAGTTACATGCTGATTTGGGTTTGTGTGATTAGTAAACAGCCCCAGTCTTACTAGTACACCATATTTTTGTAGTTGCATTGTATCTAAAGAAATTGTGGTCTATGTGAGTAAGAAGGGAGAAGAGTGAGTTAGGGAAACAGGTGGCTTACACTCAATTCAAAAGACAAAGATAAGAAGACCTGATAGGAGACTTATCAGACCATGGCTGCCATTTACAAACAGAAAGAAAAGAAAATCACATCACATTTTTCTAAAAAAAGAAAACACTTGTGGCCTTGTGCTCGTCTCTCCATCTCTTAATCTCTTGGCAGTGTCGTGGCAGGTAGATAAAGCCGTACAGGAAAGGAAAGAGATGTTATCCTTCCGTCTCCTGAGTGGAAGGCATTGCCCTTTTCTTTTTTCTTCTTTTCTCTCCACTCAGAGCCTTTCTTGTACCTGACACACAAAAAAAAACTCTAAATTCACATTCTGCTCCAAATGTTTCAAAAGAGGAGGGTGGTAGAAATTGGCATGATTGGCACTGTTATGAAGTCGTGCTATTTTTGACGACAACGGCATTGTCCCATAGATCAGGGTGGTAGAGGTCGGTAAGATTGGAGCTGTTATAAAGCCGTGCTATTTTTGACAACAACGCCATTGTATGGAAAAATGGGGGCAAAAACTGGCATTAGTGTAGTAGAAGCCCCCCACCCCCCTGTGCCCAGCCTTCACCCCCACCCCCACCACTGCCCCTCAGTCTACCCCAAACACCATGTAATTGGTCAGCAGAGGGCAAGGGTGGCACGGATAACCTCATCACGCCCACCGGTGCTCCCACACACCCTGTGTCTCATGCCCCCTGAGCACGGAGACGAACGAACCCAGCTGGGCTTCAGCTGGCCCCAATTTCATATAAAAAATAATGAAATAAAACAAATAAATAAAGCGCTGTCAGCACAGCACTTTAACTGTAGATTCATGCTCTCGTAAACAATATAGCCCAGGCCTCTGGAATTAGCTTCAGGTGGAGAAGAGAATGCTTTTGAAGGGCTGTGGAAGCCATTTAATGGCTATGTTCATGTCCACACCAACCACAGAGACCTCTGCTATATTAAAGATATGGAGAAGACTACCGGTACTTTAGGGCATGCATAGTCTCTGTTGTCTATGTCTCTGGGGACTCTGTTGGAGTCATTGTCAGTGATACCTTTTAAAAAATGTATGTCCACTATGTGTCAGCATGTTGTAGTGAGTATCACTGTTGGTTTCAGTCTGAGTATTTGTACTCACAGTGTCTGCCTGCTTTGAGTGTTTGATATGGTATTTATTTGAAAGCAGTGTGCAAATATCTCTAGTGTAGAAAAGTGTTGTATTGTACTGTATATTTGTATAAAGGGCCTTTGTGTGTGTATATATATATATGTGTGTGTGTGTGTGTGTGTGTGTGTGCGTGTGTGTGTGTGTGCATTTTGTAATTGTTGTAGTTTCTCTGTGATTAAGTATATTGGATGAGGCCCCAGCCGTGGCGCTGGCGTACTGGGGCACCTGCACCGTACGCCGGCGACCCGGGTTCGATTCCTGCCACCGTGGTCCCTTCCGGATCCCACCCCGACTCTCTCTCCCAGTTACTTCCTGTCACTCTTCACTATCCTGTCGCATTAAAGGCATAAAAGCCCAAAAAAATATACTTAAAAAAAAAAAAAAAAGTATATTGGATGAGAAGTGTTCTAGTTCAGTCACAGTCTTTTCTCACATGAATAATGGAAAACTCCTCTCTCCTCTCGGTTGCACTCACAGAAGTCGGACTCAGAGGAAGGGAGCTGGTCACAGGTAAGCGGTGTGGCAACATCTGTTTTTGTTGTGTGTCTATGTCTGTCTCTCTGTGTGTATGCATGTGTGGGTGTGGGGGGCATGGGGGAGTTGTGTTGTGTGCGTGGGTGTTTGTGTTGTGAGTGTGTGTGTGTGTGTGTGTGTGTGTGTGTGTCTGGTATGGTATGGTGTGTTGTTCTTGTCCAGTGTCCTCCTATGGGACAGGCAAAATGGTCAGACCAAGACAGGGCAGACAGATGTAGACTAGAGGCAGACACACAGCTACACACACACACAATCACACAGCTAAACACAGCTACACACAATCACACAGCTACAGCTGCTGCTCTCTATGCACGAGTGACCAGTGGCTCGTCCCCTAGCACATCTCACTGCCTGGGCAGTGCACCACGTCAGATCTGTCTGACATCTCCTACTTTTAGAGTGGAGATGATACTTTGACACTGTTAAACTGACTGTCAAAAAACAGGCTAAAAACATTGCCCTTTTAGCAATTAGGCTGCAGATGTGGATTTAGGGGTGCAGAGCGCTAATGAACTGTGCAAATAAAGTAATTATAGTGATGTTATAGGATTACTACTCAAATATTTTTGAGTAGTAATCCTACAGTCACTATAAAACACTATAGGAATCTTACAGTAAAATATGTATATCATAGCAATACTACAAACACTAACAACTAAATGCAGCCTTTTTGTAATGTGAGATGCAGGCTACTACAGAAGTACTATAAGACTGTATTATAGGAATATGTATTATAGATGAGAAGAATATTATATAGGTAGTACGGAACATCAATAGCCTGGGTTAACCCAGACAAATCCGTGAGTGCATTTGAGAATCGATCTGGTGTTAGCCAGAGTAGAACATCAAAGAAATATTACACAATACTAGATATCTATGTAGTCTTTTTTTGTTGTTGTTGTTAAGCCTGTGCTGCTGTTTCTCCTGACAGACGTTAGCGTACGGAGACATGAACCACGAGTGGATCGGGAACGAGTGGCTGCCCAGCCTGGGGCTGCCCCAGTACCGCAGCTACTTCATGGAGTGTCTGGTGGACGCGCGCATGCTGGACCACCTCACCAAGAAGGACCTGCGGGTGCACCTGAAGATGGTCGACAGCTTTCACAGGTAGGGAGGTGCTGCTGCTGCTGCTGGTGTTCTGTTTACTGCAGCACATGGGGTGAAAATAGGCCAATACTGCCACCTGCAGGCCACACTCAGACTCAGCAGGCTTGACTGGATAAAGCAGGGAAATGCCATGGAATTTTAAATCATATTTTCCAGGCCTGAAAAAGTCATGGAAATCAGTTCATTCAGTAAAAGTGTTTCAAAAGTCATGAAATTATCTGTGTCACTTGTGGTAGGTTTTGTGTTATTGGACTCTTGAATAATGTTTCATAAAGCAAATTCCTGTAGCATGAAACAGTTAGAAACTAGAAACAGGAAACTAGACTTTTAGAGAAGGATTCAGAAAGGTTGTTATTTGATTTTCATTCATTAATTAGGCCCAATCTGTGGAGTAAAGTACACAATGTTGTGTACTTGTAGGTTGTGAAAAGGAATGTTTCATTAAAAGTCATGGAACATTTTGGAAATGAATTCAGCAAGCATGTGTGGGAGCCATGGTAAAAGATGTGACTAGATAGGATACAGAATCGGCTTAATTACTGTTGAGAGCTGGTGCTCAGTGGACAGTGGAGTATGGCGGACATCATGACTGTTTGGGTGTCCTTGCAGGACGAGTCTTCAGTACGGGATCATGGGTCTGAAGAAGCTGAACTACGACCGGAAGGAGCTGGAGAGGCGCAGGGAGCACAGCCAGCATGAGATGAGAGGTAAACAGAGATAAGGGCAGATCATCCCCCGGAGACAAGAAATACTATTTTCTGATTGGCTGATAGGTAAGGGATAACGGCCGCCGAGGTGTCCTGTTATACGGAATTAATGGACGAGGGCGAGGGGCAAAAACTCCCCGACGCGCAGCGGACTTGCCTCCGCCCAAGTCCATTAATTCCGTATAACTGGACACACCTCGAAGGCCGTTATCCCGCTTATCACCCGCTTGCCACTGTAAACACTGTAAACACGCGGTTCTGTTTAAAAAGAAGCTCACTAGTTCAGCTTGTTGTACAACTTTAGCATGGACAGTTAGCTTGTTTACAGTTGATTCCATTGTTGGGAAGCCTGCAACCAAAAGATTCTAGAGCGCTGCAACCGTCGTCCTACTATGGTTGTTATAGTTACCATTCATAATAGGGGTGTAACGGTACACAGAAGTCACGGTTCGGTTCATACCTCGGTTCGGACATCACGGTTCGGTACGAGTTCGGTACAATGGAGGGAAAAGCAAAACAAAAATGCAGAAAGCATTTTTTTTGTGCATGTCTCAGGCTGTACCACCTAGTGTCATACAGTCTCTTCCCTGAGCTATCTGCAACAGCCTGAAGTGTGTAAGATGTAGGGTAAACAGTACAATAAGTACCCAGACTCCATCTGTAACTTGTAAACAAAATAAGACAATCAGCTCTAAAACTGAAAATAGGCCTAGAGCATCTCTTATTTCTGAAAGTGCAAATTACATAGAAAAATGATTTTTAAAAATCCACTTAAGCAAGACCTTCAACATCTGTGTTTAGTTGTATATGGAAGGGTCTACAATTTGCCTCACTATTTTTTTTATTGTGTGTAAAGTAATAATCTAGCCTACTAACTGTGAAAATATCACACTATTTTGCCTTTTTAAAAAAAACGAAATTGCTCCTTTCATTTCATAAACAGACTAGGCCTACAACTAGAAGTCACGTGACTTTGCCCTTTGACGTTAACTCACCTTAGCATGGTTTGTTTATTAGCCTGGTTAGCGTTGTCACTTTATTTTACTGTCTATGCACTTAACACTACCTCATGTGAGAAGTTACAAGTTACCCCAACATAAAGGTAATTACCACGCGATTTACATAGCTTTCTGTCATTACGAAATCATTTAATTTAAGCCATAGGTTTTGGCCCTATTTGTATGTGTATCCAAAGGCTGCTGAAGCGCAGGGGAAGTTTTTTCCCCTCGTTTCAGTGATTGGTAGCCTACATCATCTGGGTGATGGCTTCGAATATGTGTAGCATTTTTTCCACTCACATACCCAACAACTGCTGAACAACGCCGACACACAGTTTCATCTTATCCACCACTCTTTCGCCTGTACTAACGTTACTGTAACTGAAGTTCTCAAACTTGCGATCTTAAATAGACCAGCGGATCCTCTAACTCTTGTGGGTCTAACCTTAGTGCTGCTAATGACTGACGGACTCGACCGACGACCTGACAAAAAAAGCATAGGCGCCAATCAGAGCTTCAGAGCTAAGGCAAGGCTACAGATTAGCGTTAGGTGTCGCTAAAGAACTCCCGTAATTGCGCATGACATTAATTAATCCGCACACGAGTTTTATGTATTTTTATACCGTGTATTCTCCGTGTAAATTCATGCACCGAACCGTGACGCCCGTACCGTTTCGGTTCAATACGAATACATGAACCGTTACACCCCTAATTCATAAGCGTTGATATGGAACGGTGTCCTGTTATTCAGAATTAAAGGCCACCCGCCAGCCAATCAGAAAAGAGTATTTCTTCTCTCCGGGTGATAAGGGGCTATAACGCCTATGAAGTAGATCTGGTTAAAATGTTTAAACACAGTTCCATAACAAGGCTCTTTTGAATGGTATCTATAACAACCATAGTAAACAAGGAGGCAAAGAACTCCATGACTGACTGTAATCCGAGACTTCAGGACTGGACTCAGGAGGCCAGGAGGGGCCGGCAGAGGTCCATCAGGGCAGAGAGTGGAACTACACTTTCCCAAGGGCTGCAATCATGCAACAATCAATTGATTAATCGATTAGTTGTCAACAATGTATTACTATTTTGGGAATCAACTAATCGGATCCAGTGATTTTTAAGGGGAAAAAAACAAAAATTCTCTGAATCCAGCTTGTTCAAATTCAGGTGAATATCTTTGTAGATAAAACATAATTTTGGTGCATGAGTGCATCATTTTGGGCTTTGGGAAAGACTCATTTATTTATTTATTTTTCATTTCAGATTTTATAGACCAAATAACTGATTGATTAATCAAGAAAATAATCAGTAGTCACAGCCCTGCTCTATATGATATATTTGTCCAGTTGGCTAAATCAATGCCTTTAATAATGTGTATTCCTGTTGTAAACAACACTGTACAATCTCACTCAAAATGCTTCATTTTCTGATAACTGTGTGTATGTGTCTCTCTCTCTCTCTCTCTCTCTCTCTCTTCCTCTTTCTCTCTCTGCGTGTGTGTGTGTGTGCAGATGTGCTGGTGTGGAGCAACGAGAGGGTGATCCGTTGGGTCCAGAGCATCGGGCTGAGGGACTACGCCAACATCCTCTTAGAGAGCGGTGTCCACGGAGGCCTCGTCGCCCTCGACGACAACTTTGACTACAGCAGTCTGGCACTGCTCCTCCAGATCCCCAACCAAAATACTCAGGTGGGAAGAATACACCAACTACTACACACAAAATACACCAACCATACACTACACTACACACAGAATACACCATCCATACACTAACCTACACACAGAATACACCAACCATACACTACACACAGAATATACCATCCATACACTACCCTTTACACACAATACACTACCCATACACTATCTTATACCCACAATACACTACCCATACACTATCCAACACAGAATACACTTGATTACAGTACCGTAATCACCTCCTCATTAGTAATACACATGTTCAGCATTATACAGTTGTATGTGACGAAAAAGATGATTGGTTGGTTCCACAGGCACGTCAGATTCTGGAGAGAGAGTACAACAACCTGCTTGCACTGGGAACAGAGAGACGGCTGGACGAGGTGAGAACCTGTGACCTGTCAATCATCACCCTCCTGGCTGAGTGCAGTCGGGGTCACTAGGACCTCATTTACAGTACATCTGTTTTTAGGATGTGTCTTGGGGGATCAGATGGTCAGTGGTCAGCTCTACATAACCCATCACCAAAGACGCATTGTGATCCAATCACTCAAAACCACGCAGTTAACCACATGCTGTATCTTTTGTAGTGTAGACGCTGCATGCCTTCTGATGCATGCAACATGTTCTGATGCGGACAATGGGAGTTGAATGTGAAATTGACAATAGCGGAATCTAAACACAATTGCTCTGCAACATCTCTGGCTGTACACCTTGAATACCTGTGTCTCAGCTGACCGCTTGTGATCAGATCACCCAGGACACGTTCTAAAAACAAAATCTATCTTCCCTGTATCTAGTGTATCTTGTCTGTCTCACCAGGCAAAGGTATTGTCTTTAAAATAGACCTTTCACAAATCCTTTGGGCCCTAATTTTAATGAAGCGCAAAGTGCAAAGCCACTCAATAGGCAAAGTGTTTTGTGCTTGAACTAAAGTAATTTTGTGGCATGTAGGAGCATTGAGTTGATCCACCGATGTCTGTGCTTTGGATCTCGCCCATAGTATTTTGTCTCATTATTAAATTAGATTTAGATAGATTTTAGACTTTGCACTTTGTCTGTCATTTAAATTAAATGTCTCTCAAATGTTTTAAGTGTTCCAAATAGCTTGAGACTGACCGCCTACAGTAGATATACACAGTAATGAGACGGTGTGCAACATGTCTGTGGTCGTTGATGTGAGTTTTAGTGTGACATTCCTCTCTCTCTCAGGATGCATTATGCATTCCTCAACACCATTTCCTTTTCTTCTCCCGCTTACATCTCCTTCTGTTTGTCTTCTGTCATCAACTTTTTTTCCATCTTCATCAGTTGCTTTTTCTCTGTACATCGTTTCTCTCCATTGTGCATCTTTTTCCTCGCCTACATTGTCACCATCTCTTTGCATCTCCTGTGCCAACATCTCAGATGCCGCCTGTGTCTCCCTCCCTCGTTCTCCCTCCCTCGTTCTCCCTCCCTCCCTCTCTCTCTGTCACTCTCACTCTACTTTTTAGTTCTCATTCGTCTCATGTCTGTCTCGTCCCTTCTCCCCAACTCTCCAGACAGTTCTTGCTCACCTTGACGCCTCTGTCTCTCCCCCTCTGTCTGTCAAATCCAGCCCTTTTCTCACCTTACTTTTGTCTCTCTCCTTCACTGCCTCTCTAGCACTCCTCAAAAATGGGCCGTGTGGCTATGTTTAGATACAGGTCATGTATGTATGAGGCTCATCAACAAAACCATTAACGACTCTTGGAAAAGTGGAGATATGGACCTATATGATTTTTTTTTTTTAGATTTAGGGATTTTTTTTAAAGTTTGAAAAACTGTATTTCAAACTCTCTCCCTCGGACGTCCGGTGATGTCATGCTGAAGGCAGCAGCCTAAAAGTTGAGCTCCGTCTTTAATATCCTAACAAACTAGTGAAAACTTGGCAAAACAACGCGTACATTTACAATGGCAACATCCTCCAGAAGCAAGGGTCCAAGTAAACAAAACTCGCCCTCCTTCCCCCTTACTTTCTCTTTACCTGTTTCTCTTTCTGTCTCCCTCTTTTGGACGGTGATGACCAGGACTACCGCGGAGCGTCGTGGCGGAGGCAGTTCCCTCCGCGAGACATCCACGGCATCAGCATGATGCCTGGCTCGGCCGAGACGCTGCCCGCCGGCTTCCGCCTCACCACCACCTCTGGACACTCTCGCAGGATGCCCCCCGAAGGTGAGCGCTGGTACTGCACTGGGTTTCCACCGCCACTGCCTGCTCTGAGTGGATCAGGGTGGAAGCTGCAGACACACACACACACACAAACTCACACTCTCGTTCTCGCCGACACATCAACACGCTCCCACACTCTCACATACGGACAAACTCTTTCAGAAAGAATCATGTAAATGCAAATTTAGGCTAGTCATATTCCCATTATGTTAAGATTACATCAGAATGATTCAGTCAACCAAAGTGAATCACAATATTGGAGAACTCACCACACACACACACACACCTGCGCTGGAGCATTCTGACCGTGTTTCTGTTGTTCTCTCTGGCTTGGGGCTGCGGCCGGGCAGTTCTGTATGAGGTGCTGGACGACAGTCCAGACGACATGTATCTGGACTGGTTTCAAGGTCAGGTATACCCAGGACCCTTTGGCCCACATGTGGCGTTCACTCCCCCCAGACCCCCTCTCCCTTTGCCCCCCCCCCCACCCTCCCAAATCTTTGCAGATCCCCTCTCCCTCTGTCGTCTCTCTTCCTTCTCTCTCTCTCTCTCTCTCTCTCTCTCTCTCTCTCTCTCTCCAGTCTTTCTGTGAGGGTTTAAATCCCTCCCGTCAGCTTTCCCTTTCATCCATCTTGGAGATCTGGAAGAACTTGTTATGTGTATGAGCAATATGGCCACGTGTTTGCTGAGCCATTTGACTGGTTTGTGGAAAAGTTCGGCCATATTGCTTTCTGATCTTCAAGAAGGGAAAGAGAAGTGGGCGGAGGCCAGTTTAGAAGATCAAAAAGCTTCAGACTCCTTGTGAGAGATGATGACGTTCGTTCAAAGGACACACACTTAGCAGTAGCAGCAGCACCCAAGGCACTTTTGATGTACATCTTCAATAGTGCACCAAGCTGGGTGGCGATAACTACACATAGACATAAAGTGTTGATTATGGAATTTTATTCAGCTGAGGTGCTAGCTAAGGCAATCACGGCTATTAGCTAGCTATTTCTAGATAAACTCACATAAATATCTTTACACCGTCTCTGTTCTACCTGCCCCCTTTTGCCGTTAAAAGAGAACTCTGGCTATAACCTTGCTTTCTTTAGAACCCTTTAGAACATCTGTCCCAGGGGCCAGTGTGGGTTCTAGTACTGCCTTGAGCTTGCATCCGAGAACCAGCATCTCCAGGTTCCTCCCCTGCGGCTCAAGGTTCCAATACGGCCCACCCTCGGTTCCGACTCCGAGTTCAGGTTCTGGCCAGTGTTCTCCTTTAACTGTACTACTGCCCACCCCCCCTCCGTGTTCTTGGACTGTTCTTGTCCCCGTGCCTCTATCTATTACTCTCTTTACCACTGTCTCTCTCTATCACACTCTCTTTGTCACTCTCTATACATCTCTCTCTTTCTCTATCACTCTCTATACATCTCTCTCTTTATACATCTCTCTTTCTCTCTATCACTCTCTATACATCTCTCTCTTTATACATCTCTCTTTCTCTCTATCACTCTCTATACATCTCTCTCTCTCTCTGTTGGTGCTGTTCTGGAGATTAACACCTGACCGCTGGAGGTCCCACTCACTCCACACTGGGCCCTGGCTAAGGGGCTGCAGAGTGAGCGTGTCTTGGCTTTGCTAGATGGGTGGCATTTTTGACTAACCATTTGTGGTGTGTATGTATGTATGTATGTATGTATGTATGTATGTATGTATGTATGTACTGTACGTATGTATGTACTGTATGTGTGTGTATTGTGTGTGTTGTGAGAGTAAGCATGTGAATGGTTAATATGAAAAAATACTGTATGTTTGTATGTGTGTGTATATGTGTGTGTGCATACATGTGTATGTGCTATGGCGGTAAGTAAAAGAGAGAATGTGTGTACGGATGTGTGTGTGTGTGTGTGTGTGTGTTAAAACAGCATATGAATGGTGAAGCATACATATAGAAATGATAAAAATGCCAATTTGTATGTGCACATATTGTACCTCAGAGTCCAGTCCACATAGGGGATGTCTGTATACACACTGACTGACTGACTCTGTGTCTGTCGCCCCCTACAGTCGGCCCTTCAGCAGTGCAGCGGCTGGATAGCTCCACTGTGAGGACCTACTCCTGCTGAAACTCTGGACCACAGAGGGACTCCAAGTTGTGAGTGAAAATATCTTTTCTCTCTCTCTCTCTCACACACACACACTCTCTTTCTACCCCCCCCCCTCTCTCTGCACGGTTAGTGAGAACGATAGGTGTGTTTATCTCTTTCATATGACCATATTCCATCAAAATGAATTAGGAGATGATACCAAAAGTATTTGCTCATTTAAGAATACCTCATACGAGTAGTAAATTGTTATATACTTTTCCATAGCTTTACATTTTCCTGCAAGATCACACTAAGATGTTGTATCTTACAAAACCTTACATTGTTATAAACATATAGAAGTAGAACAATCATCACATTTACACAGATGAACAGGTGAAATATTAATATTTCATCTATTCATCTATCAGATGAATATATTAAATATTAGCTATAGCAAAAAAGAAAGTCAAATGAAAGCAGTTAATCAGCAGCTCTCTCTCCTTCTCTGATGAAAGTGAGTTTCTCAAGTCACGCCAGTCTCCATTAAAAGTACTGATGAAGCTGTAGCACTGACTCAGACGGTCATGCCAGGCCTGCACCCATCTGGTCTGCTCAGGAGCCGTTTTCAGCCGAGACACCCGAGGGACGCAGCTCTGATGAGATCCCTTTCATCTCCCGCCAGCATCGTTGGGTTACATATGTTTCGGCCAGATTAGCATGCCAATGTGTAGCCGCTAAGAGCTCAGCTTCATATGGTTCTTTGACCGAGTTGCATATGCTTCAGTGAATTAGCCTGCTGCACTTGTATGGGGTTCCATACATATGCTAATGTGAATCAGATAGCAGCAGCTTACATAATAGGCTAGTGCATAAACTCATGGCATATGTACTCGTGATCTCAGGTTAAAGACTGACCTCAATCTTAATGTAATGTTACACAATCAAACAAGCATAGATTACCAAACGTGAAATCAGTTATGTCATGTGTACAGACATGTAGAGAAATGAGCAGGAAATTCTGAGTTGGTCAGCTAGAAGCTTCTAGAAGTGAATCCAGTCCACATAGAATGACTCATTTGCTGTACGCACACTTACTATACATACTATAAATGTGTTCTAAATTCTTTTGTTTGATGGTTTGTTTTCATTTGGTTGGTAGGTTCGAACCTTCAACGTGAAGTCTCACCTCGATGCCAATGGCCAGGCCAACCAGCCAAGAGAGACAAAATTAAATTCTGATTTATGTGACGCACTGCCAAGAAGCACCCTCTTTCTTCACAGAGAGGACCGCATTTGGGGGATGGGAGGGCTCTGAAGAGGAGGAGGGGGGCAGCTAGTCCCCTTACCCACCTCCAACCCCATCCTGCACTTACAAGCCAAGTCCACCCTCCAGGGCACCCGACGCTGGTGCTGATCAATTGACCTGCAGGCCATCCTGGTCGCCGTTTCTACCTTTTACATGTACCATATCTTGTTGAGCATATGTACTGTGTATTTCTTCTACAGGAGATGTGTAGGGTATCTGTAAATTAATATAAATATGCTGTTTTTTAATATAAATATACATATAAATATATATATATACACACACACGTCTATATGAAAAAGAAAGAAAAAATGATAAAACATACTCAGAGTTTGTGCAAATAACGTTCCTAATGTTATGGCTTCGAAGAACAGAGAGAAGAAAAAAAAAATATGCTGCTCTTTCAATGTTTCTCCTGTCCCAGATCAAGATCATTTTGTAAAATGTGCTTTGTTTTTTATTTGAGTTCTCTCCCCTTCCCTAACCCACCCCATCTAGTCCTTAAGAGTAAATTAGAACCTGGAGACAGACTCTTCACTAGAACCGGTCACTCTACTCTCTGTCCAATCTCTATGAACACTTGTACAGTTCCTCCTATTGTGTCTGAGGCAAACCCAAATTTGTTGAGAACCAGGATCCAGGTCCTGCAGGGCCCTAGAACCGGATATTTGAAGAAAAGACCACAGCGGAGGAACCAGGGCTGATATACAAGCCCTTCGGTACCCTAAGACCACAAGCAACCAGAACAAGAAACACACAAAACCCGGACTCACCATATTTTAGAGAGAATATCTACACGTCTACAGCAAGTCACCTTCAACTGTAAACAAACTCCTAGACCACCAGGCCCTCGCTGTACTGGAGTTCAACCTGCCAAAACTCAACTGGAGCCGACAGAAAGGACCTATCTTTTTTATTTAAAAAAAAATAAAATAAAAAATGGACAGACTGCTTAGCTCATAGTCAACGTAGAATGTGTAATAATCAAGAAGAAAAAAAGATGTTTGAAAAAAAAAAAATACGTCAAAGTCCAGATCCAGATTTTAAAGACATAAAAAAAACCTGTTGCTTGCTGTGACTAACTTAAGTGTAAATGTTGACTCTTTGGTTTCTGTAGGAGTCGCCAGGGGTCCCCCGTCTTTTACAATCCCCCTTCCCGTCTTTCTGGTTTTTGAGTTCCACCCTTGAGTGCAGCTTGGCCCTGGCCTTACATAGCCTTGTTCTGCACGAACAGAGAAAAGAAAAACAAACAAAAAAGAAATACAAAACGTTTTATTTTGTGTCCATTTTTTTTTTATTTATTACTGATTGTATTTTGGTCAAAACTATGTGGTGATCAAACTGAATTTTCTTTGTCAATAAAAAGTAATGTCGATTAAATGGATGTCTGTTTTAAAAAAAAATACTGTTCCCCTAACAACATTGCAGAAACAAACCTCTTTGTGCAAAGCAGCTGTCAATACAAAACTAATGGTAGTATTTGATAAACATTAATATTAAAAAATAATCGCTGTTTTCATAATTCTGCCATGACAAACATATTTCATCAAAAAGGGCTTAAAGTTCCAAGGCAATGTGCCTGAAATCAGGCTGTTTAAGATTTGAAAATAGATACTTCCAGCACAGAAATTGTCCTTGTTTTAAGCCCTGTGTACAAGGTCCCTACAAGGCTTCACTACATTTGCATTCCTTTACTTCTGCTGGCTTAAATTCGAAACAATGATACAAATGTAAACATTCTCAACATCGGCCTTCTTGATATATTATGGCAGGAGCGTGCGTATGTGCGTGGGAATGAGATTGCTGTATTAATCATACAGTTGTACTGTAGTATTGAATACGACACCATGAAATTAGGGCTATCAATCGATTAAAAAACTTAATCTAATTAATTACATACTCTGTGATTAATTAATCTAAATTACTCGCACAAATCCATTTCTGCTATGAACACATCTTAAAAAGAAGTTTGGGAGATGAGTGAATCAATGAACAGTCAAGCCAACATTATAGAGTTTAACGTGTCTCTCTTTTATTACAATTTTCTCTTTGGGTCAGACATCAGCATAGTGCCTGGTGTCAGATTTTTAACATGATAAATGCAAATGACTGAAGTTACCACTCAATGTCAATGACATGTGCAAACGTGTAGATTTGTATTCACATAATTACTAGGTTGTTGCCTTTTATATCCAGTAGGTGGCAGTCCAGGATAAGAAATAGCAGTTCAAGAAAATAAACTGGGACGCATTTCCCAAAACCATAGTTGCTAACTAAGTAAGCAACTTTGTTGGTTGCAATGCAATTTCCCATTGCCAACCAACTAAGTTGCTAACAGGTTAGCAACTACGGTTTTGGGAAAAGCACCCCAGAATAGTAGGAACAAAAAAATTAAAGCAGCATAGCCTACAAGTGCAAACGGTGTGAAGTTATTGGAATGGAAATAAATGTAACCACCTTCTACATACTTTTGAAGACATTTTGTTTCAAGTGTGCAATGTAGTCAATTTATTAAGGGACTTTGTCGGTTAATTAGTTAGTCGGTCATAGGGTAGGTTCAGCAAAACGTTAGCAGTTAACTTTGACAAGGCTGGCGGCTAGCATTATTATCATGTGTGCTAACTCGTAGGCCTAACTCCGGATTGTTTTGCATTGAGGTACTACTTTAGACTTGACAAACTCCTATGGTAGGCAAATAGTAGATTGATGCTTCTGTCAATAGTATTGGTCTGGGTGTTCTTTTTAAAACATTGGCCTAGGCTAAATGTTTCATTCAAAGCAGTGCTTTCTCGTCTGCCTCCTTCAGTCACGATAGCCAGACTGCACAGGGTCAAATGTCACTATGAAATGCGATTAATCAGCGTTACATTTTTTACCGCGTTATTTTAACGGCATTATTTTGACAGCCCTACATGAAATGTTTGTGCAATCTGTAGGAAGTGTCTGTGTGCATTAAGAAAAGAATGATGTGGTGTCTTGGACGGCTTGCTCGTTTATGGGCCTTTGTGAGTGTGTGTGTCACTGTCCGTGTCTGAGCTGACTCTCTTGCACGACCATCTCAATGTTCTTGTACACACCAGGGTCCTCTATGGTCGGAGTGATCTGTGCAAAGAATAAGACACAGACATCACATCATAACCATCTTTATCACGGTGCATCAACACATCCCTTTCAACTGAGACTACTCATGATGTGGAGCCTGAGGTTAGTTTCAGTATGTGTGTGTGTGAGTGTGTATGTGTGTGTTTTAACAGTACAGTGGGAGAGGATACCTTATATGGCTTTCCATTGACAAGGTTGGCCAGAGAGGAGCGGGGAATCTTTCCTGAGCGGGTCTTGGGCAAACCCTTCACAAACAGAATTTTCCTGAAGGCAGCCACTGGCCCAATCGTCTCACGGACCAGACTCACAATCTCCTTCGCAACCTCTTCCTGGCTCTTCTGACACTCTAGAAAGCACACACACACAAACACAAAAATAAATACACACACACACACATACACAAATGCATCCACATCTATACAAAAGCCTTCACACAAGGAGGGATAGAAAATACACATGCACTTATGTGTAGATGTGGATGTATTTGTATATGTGTATCTTTGTGTGTGTGTGTGAGTGTCTGAAAAGGATAAACATTTATGTTGTATCTTGGCCAAACATAAACAGGGTCAGTGTTTGCATGACAGATCTGCTGCTGCACATGTAGTGTAAACACTGGCAGTGTGGTGAGATGAGTGGTTCTAAGAGGTCGGTTCTAAGAGATCTTACCATTACGCAGCACACACAGAGCTAATGGAACATGGCCCTTCAGGGAGTCCTCAAGCCCCACCACCGCACAGTCCCCTATCCCAGCATGCAACAGCACTGACTAGAACACAAAGACACACACACACAGACATTGAATTGTCTTCTGTCAAGGAAGATCAGTGCTGTGCTGAATCAAAAATGATATTAATGTTAGCAGCACAAAGACAAACAGAACTGAAAATGAATTGACATTATGTCCATGTCACTTAAACTTAAAATCTCCAATTTGTACCATCAGTCACATGCTGGATTCACCCAAAATGAAATGAAAAGAGAGAAAGAGGACTTCATCATCATCACAGCAGTTGCTGGGACCATTGACTGACCTCTTCCAGCGCCCCAGCAGACAACCTGTGTCCTGCGACATTGATGACATCATCAGACCGCGACATGATGTACAGAAAGCCCTCCTCGTCCACAAAGCCTGCATCCATGGTGTCATAATAACCCTTCACACAGTAGAGGGGAAAAAAGGAAGACAGAAGCAGAGCAGAGACACCGTGTTCAGACCAAAGGCTGTAGCAGTGTGGGTCATTTACCACTAGATGGCAGTGTAAAACCTTAAACAATACTTTCCACACCAAAGTAAAGCCGGTTCTTTTATTTTCTCACTGAAGCATTCCACTAATCACTGAATGATGACCAACAATTATGAAATAAGGCCCTAGTGAGAATAGACCCCAGCAGTGGCTAGATCCTTTACCAGCACCACAATCACCAGTGCCATATTGCTTTTATACAACAGCTACTTACAACAAATCAAGTTTAAAGACACCAAATATTTTTTTTTCATTCATTCTTCTTCCTTCTTCCTGCACCCCAAAGAATAGATGCAATCTAGTCATGGTGTCTACTGTTGCCAAGGAACGAAAAATTTCACTCTGCAGCCAAGTTGATTGAGAGAGGCTACATGTGCACAATGATTTGCATACTCCTTTGTCCTCACATTACATGTTCATCTTAACATTCTACTCCATTGCTCATTCAATTACTGTCAAATGTGAAATTGCTGCTCTCTCACTTTGAACGAATGGACCGTTTACAGCTAGTCATCACTCTGCACTTTTGCATTGAATTGTCCGATGCAAAGTGGGTATGTCCTGAGACAGCGCAATATCACCACTCATGATGACTCATGGAATGCCTCTCACCCAATCAGAAATGAATAAATAGTTTGACCTAACAGCTGTATAAACATTAAAGTGACGTGACTTCCAAATCATCTACTTAACAGGGCTGACACTTTTTTTCAGATGTTGACAGGAAAGCCACTGCTGTAGTCAAACATGCTAGTAACACATGACATTATGATACACAGACTCACTGAAAATGTATGATTTTCAGCACAAGCAGCTCAAGCGATATTGACATGTGTCAGTCTTAGGGCCCCCTATAATCGGAATTTCACAAAATTTGGTGTGCACTCCAAGAATGTTGTAAAATGATTGTCTGTTTCAAGTTTTGTGTCGACCATTACATCACAAGATATTGGCAGTAAAGTCAATGCGGGCCACGCATTAAAATTTGATTGACATGAGGCTGATTGAGAGACGTACCGGAAACTTGGTAAAGTAAAGCTTCCGGAACAAATCGACATTCTGCCATAGAGTCAGTGCTGCCCCCGGAGGCAGTGGGAGTCTAATATGAAGGGAAGAGAGGGAGATGTAAAAGAGGGAGAGACAAGAGGGTAAGTGTTTGTAACTTTGTTCATTTCCCTTGGACAGTTAAAAGTGTGTTTGACATCAGGCTCCCTCTTTGCCATTCGCCTAGTCAGTGCCTGAAGCCTGCAGATAAGTTTGTCAATTGCCATTATTTAGAGGAACTGAGGCCATGTGATTTCCTCTCTACAGATAATGATGCTTTCTGTGCAGTCAATTAGTGATGAATTCAGAGACTCTCACAGTAGTCTTTGGGAGCAAAGGTTCAGTTGTATAACGCCGGGAAACAATGGGTGGTGTGGGATATTGATTCATAAAAGCCCCATCAAATCTGTTGACAGGGAGAGAACTGACCAGGCCTCTTAGCAGGCAGACAGCGATGAATGAAGCAACACTGCCAGCACAGTGATGAATAAAACAACAGCGTTGCCCCTCAGTAAACATAATGAGTTTCTGTGTTTGAACTGCCTGGGGAAAAGTGAAATCCAGCATCACTTATAATGATAAAAAAAATAATCGTAAACCAAACGTAAAACAAACCAGCATCAATTATGCAGCGCGGCCCTCTTGACATACCCTCAAGCCTCAACAGCACAAGCTTAAAAATGAATCGAGCAAAATTAAAAGACGAAAAAAAGGCAGAGAGAAAGAAGAAAAAGAAAAAAAGAAAAGTGGAAGGAGGAGAGATAGAGGCTCTCATGAGAGTTGGAGGCCATTAGAGCTCCATTACGCGTTCACCTCAGACAGTAGAGGTTAAGTTCCTCCGTCGAGCTCTAGGGAAACTCCACGCGGGCCTATTTGTTCCCAGATAAAAGGCTTCTTAGCAGCTCTCTCCTCTGGCCCACACAACGCAAATCCGGCCCCAGTGGATGAAGGTTTCAGTGACAAGAGATAGGAACCAGAAGGGAGAGAGAGAGAGAGAGAAAGAGGGAGAGAAAGACAATGAAAGAGAGAAAAAACCGAGGAGACGGAGAGAGACTTTGCTGGTTCAAACGCTATCAGATCAAAGAAATATAATGGACTGTGGGGCCAGTTTCAAGCCCTGTTTAACTGTCACCCAATTAAGCTTCCTCTATTGTTCTGAAACATATTGCCTGATAGGAGGACAAAAAGCATTATGGGGACCCACAGTGATCCTGCCATAGCTAGGAGGGAGAGTATATGGAGACTGGTGTTCACTGGGAAGAAGCTTAGAACTAGCAGTCAGCTGTAGAGAATAGGTAGCAAACAAGGCTGAAGACAGAGAGAGAATCTGGCTGTTTCTTTCAGATTTGAATTCTGCTAGTTCAGTCGTTTGTGACTGTATGTTATGATGGGGATGTGGGAGAGACAGATAGACAGACAGAAATATATCCGAAGAAGAGACTTACTTTACTACTATATTACCCAGAGTCCTGGGTTCCACTTCCTGCATGTCATCATCGATCACTGTGACTAAAAGAGAGATAGTGACAGGCAGAGAGGGAGGAGCAAGAGAGAAAGGGGGAGAGGGAGAGAGAGAGATGGAGGAAAAGAGAAACATGAAAATGAGACAAGTAGAGAAAAAGGGGGAGTCAACAGAAAGGAGAGAAATGTGTTTACATCTTTCACATTCATTTATCATTTTATGCAACAAAAAAAAAATTATATACATATATACATATTCAACCTCTGCAAGAAGGATTGCATTTGTGTGTGTGTGTGTGTGTGTGTATGTGTATGTGTGTGTGTGTGTGTGTGTGTGCGCTCACTCACCATTGTATCCAGGCACTGACTTGCCTGCTTGACCAGCAGGCGGTGAGACTGAGCCTCCCAGACCGATGCAGGAGGCAGTGATAGCTGATCCACTCTCTAACACACACACACACACACAAAATTATGTTAAATTCCTTACACACACACAAGGATATACAAACACACACACACACACACACTAATGTTAAACACTGTACACACAGACACACACACACACACACACACACACACACACACACACACACACACACACACACACACAGGTACCACACACAGGCTCAGTACTGGGGATGATCTCCAATGCAATGATACAGCAGTGCAATTCAGAGCAAAATCCATTATTCATGTCTGTACACAATCCCCGGTTCAATCTAAATCAGTGACGAGCCAATGAAATCTGATTGGGTTAGCCTGCATTAGAGGCTTGTCCTGATTACAAAACCTAACCCACATTTCAGAGCTCTCGCTAACACACACACACACACACACACACAAATACACCAAGACACACACATATACACAGATGTATACACATAGATGCAAGCGCACACACACAAACACACACACACACACAGACGCTGAGGGTATCTGCTGCTAACCCATATTACAAGGAGAGAGAGTGGTGACTGCTCCTCTGGGTTCTCTGACTCATACGTCCCTACCCACCACTGCTCTATTTTACTCATCAGGGCTGACAGCCCACATAGACAGACACACACACAGACACACACACACACACACACACACACACACACACACACACACACACACACACACAGTTTTGTATGCACACATGAAGACATACAGACACACCATGAAGCACATAGCACATGTCAAAATAGTCATCAAGATCTGATATACACCAGAGGGTAGAGATAGGAAGTGTTTTGTTTGTCAACATGGAGGTCCTAGCCTGCCAGAGTGCTTTAAACCTCTCCGGCCAATCTCACTCCCAAATACACAGCACAATACACGGACAAGTTCCCTTCAGTTAGAGAATTTCCAGAAGCTTTTGCTAGCAACACTGAGGCCCTTTGATCTGTGTGCACAGAGCCCAGAACAGACAGCGCCGCTCTTTGATTACGATTGACTGAGCCGTGTTGTAAGCTGCTGTTTGCTCTGCAAACTTACACCTGCAACTGCATTTCATTAGTGTTACTGCTCCAAACAGAAATCTCTGCTTCACTTCGTGCTGCTGTGCCAAACAACGGCCTTTGGCTGTTGTAAAATTACTATAACCTAGTATAGGCCTGCAGTTCCATTCTCAAATGGATATATTCATGTCGGGACATGTTGTGTTTCATTAATGGATGTCCTTCCCATCCTTGTCACTCAATCTTGCTCTCCTTCTCCCACGAGCTCCATCCCACGAGCTCCATCGGCTCCCTGCCGATCACAATGCAGGTATTTGCTGGTGGAATAGACCACTGTTTGTGCAGACAATTGTTGAGATATTTTCCATGTTCCATGTCTATGTCCTTGGTGTAATTCTTTTGTATACAGGGCAGGTCTTTGCAAATGCTTCTGTAAATTAAATGCATTATATATTCTATTCTATTAGGGAGAGGAAATGAGCCATGAATGAGCGTTGAATTCTGAGTGGGTCTCAGTGTTTTTCCCTTATGATATCCACTCCTGGATAACAGGGGTAATTTCTTTGTTGGTTTTTCTTCCGATTGCTCTCTTGCCTCCAAGATTATTTAATTACTCCCGTTTCAAATAGCTGTGTGCTGTTTATTTTAGCCTTATCTCACTCCTGAAGACCAATTTGCCTTTACGTCTTTTGCTGTTGTAAAGTGTGTGAGTGTGTGTGTGTGAGAGAGAGAGAGTGAGAGGTGAGAGTGAGAGTGGTGTGTGTGTGTGTGTGTGTGTGTATGTCTATTTGCTCCATTCAATGACAGAGCAAGATCAAGCCTATTCACTGCTGTGAATATGCAACCACATATGCCTACAGTGGACCTTTGGGAATACAGGGGAGAAAACCTTTCAATCAGAGGGTATCCACCACTGTGCAAATGCATTTTAACCAGCACACATATACAAAACTACACACAAACATACACATACAGAAACATATTCAGGCATACTGCTCACACACACACACACACACACACACACACACACACACACACACACTAGAGAAAAGAAGCCTGAGGCAACAGCAGTGAAACTGGCCACCTGGGGCATGTCAGACTGAGGAAGCTAGCATGTGTAAGCTCAATGCAATCACAATGGCACACACACACACACACACACTCTCTCTCTCTCTCACACACACACACACACACATACACAGTGGTCAGAAAATAGGTGATAAGTGAGTTGTGTAGTGATGTTGACTCATATGGTCATGGTCACATCACCCACTATTGTATATTTGTCTCTGTGTGTGTTTACAGCATCTGTGTGTGTGTGTGTGTGTGTATCTGTGAATCCAGTGTCTCTAAGTTGAGAGGGTTCATGTCCTTTTGCGTGGTGTAAAGCAGTGACTCCCAGCACACACACACACACACACACACATACAGTATACACACACACACAAGCTGAGCAGTGAACTGTGCAAACTCGAAGGCTGAATCAGGCGTGACGAGGCAGCCAGCGTAATTGCCAGCGGGGCATCAAAGTGTACAATTAGACTGCGACACTCTGTGGGCGGCTCAAAGAGAACAATGACCCGCACAGGACAACACTTAACAAAGCAGCCAGAAAGCAATCTGTTTCTGAAGATGACAACGGGGCCTGTAGAGTTAGAGTGATGTATTATTTCATTGAAAATCTTTCATAAATATGTAAACCAACCAAAGGCTTTAAATTGCAGTGAAAAATTTGTCAGCATCAGGGTCTACCGTAACTATCTCTTGACGGGCCGACAGTAAATCCCCTGTCCTGTTTACAAAGAGCCAAAAAAAATGTTTTCCTTGCCATCAACTGACTGTTTAAGAAGCAGACACGTCCTCCATCGCATCAACAAGCTCATCTCCCGAGACAAGGCGTTGACTTTCCCTCACAGAGACGTCTGTCTGTGATGGATCTGGACCTGGTGATTGATTCGGAGGCGTGTGTGTGTGTGTGTGTTTGTGTGTGTGTCCAGGCCTAGGGACTGACCAGAGGAATTAGCAGGGAGATGAATGGGGCTTTTGCTCCAGTAGGTCTGGAGTCAGGCCAACTCTATCTAGATGGAGGTGTTGACTGGGCCAGCATGGGCTGTGATGGTTTCTGTTAGCTGGAATCACGATCATGATTGCGAAGTGTGTGTGTGTGTGTGTGTGTGTGTGTGTGTGTGTGTGGGGCAGTGTTTGATCGTCCATCAGAGTGGCATGAGTGTGTCCTGATTAACTTTTTTTGGCTTTAACACACACGCGCACCCACACACAAACAATCCCATTCTGCCTCCCAAAGCCAGGTGCCGTGAAGAGAAATAGAGGAGGAACAGGGGTTACACTGGCAATGAGGGGAAATCGTAATGTGAAAAATGTGTATGTGTGTGTGTGTGTGTGTGTGTGTGTGTGTGTGTGTGATGATATAGGATCTGTGCGCCCTCTCTTTGGTCAGAAAGGAGCCCACAAGCACATCAATCTCCCTCCGAGCTGATGACTGCTATCAGGGTAGGGCACATCCAGAACATAGCAACACACCTGAGGTGGCTACATGTGTTAAGAATATATGTGTGTGTGTGTGTGTGTGTGTGTGTGTGTGTGTGTCTCTGTGTGTGTGTGTGTGTGTGTGCGTGTGTGTGTGTAAGTATAAGTATAAGTATACTCTTTTGATTCCGTGAGGGAAATTTGGTCTCTGCATTTATCCCAATCCGTGAATTAGTGTAACACACTCAGCACACAGTGAACACACAGTGAGGTGAAGAACACACCAATCCCGACGCAGTGAGCTGCCTGCTACAGCGGCGCTCAGGGAGTAGTGAGGGGTTAGGTGCCTTGCTCAAGGCCACTTCAGCCGTGCCTACTGGTCGGGGTTCAAACCGGCAACCCTCCGTTTACAAGTCCAAAGCGCTAACCAGTAGGCCACGGCTGCCCCACTGTGTGTGTGTGTGTCTGTGTGTGTTGTGTGTGCGTGTGTGTCTGTGTGTGTGTGTTTAACTCACTAGCCGACAGTTTCTCTACACCGTCATACTCGCCTGCTTTATCTCTTCCTCTCCTCCAAACTTACTCTTACAAACTGTAGTCAGAGTCATGAAGCACACGAATCTATGCCAGCGTCCTCTAAATGACCCTTCCTAGTTTCCTTTGATTTGTGTGTGTGTGTATTTGGGTGTGTGTGTGTGTGTGTGTGTGTGTGTGTGTGTGTGAGGGGGAGAGAGAGAGAGAGAGAGAGAGAGATCAAGAGAGAGTGTGAGTGTGCGTGTGTAGCCCAAGGTGGTGAAGCTCTGTTGTTGCCTGGGTAACTCAAAGTCCAAGGCTGATGACAAATCAGATACCAAGGTCATGGGGCCTCCAGCTGAGCTGGACAAAGAACACACACACAAACACACACACAGACACACACACACACCTTCCCCTTTCTAATCTCCAAACACAATCACACTATCATACCAGAGAACAAATATCCATGTCCTTCTTGGTTGACCTAGACTCAGAAGTTTCAAACACACACAATCTCTTTCGCTCTCTCTCTCTCACACACACACACACACACAAACAATATATTGAATATATATAGCACAGAAAAAGCACACAGATAATGTTAAATGTGTTTAGCTTGTGTCTTATTGATCTCCCTCATGCTCTAGACACACACACACACACACACACAGTAACGTTGCTAACACACTAATGTCTGTGTGCGTGCGTGCGTGCGTGGTACAAGCAGCAGCATCCATACCACATTTGGCTCTGCCTACCGGGTTTGATTCTGACTCTTTGATTCTGACTATAGACACACAAACTATACAAAAACTTCTGGTCTAACCGAGTGTTATCAATCTTATATTATGATTAAAAATAGTCTGTGTTGTTTTTAATATATGAAGACACTTACCTTGTGAACACCCACACACACACACAAATGTGAAAACATCAACAGATGAAACTGTAATGTGCAGCCAATCCTCTGTGCCATTCTATTAATTAATGAGACCTTGCCAGGGACACACACCATTTGGCCAACACACACTCACAAACACTTAATGGTTCCCGCAGGTAGAGGGGGTGGGTGAGGGGTTAAGGTGTTTTGATCCATACAATGGTTCAATAAAAGGGGTTTAAAAAGTCTCTCTCTCTCTCTCATTTAATTCAAAATAGCTTAATTAGCTGTAGGTACAGTGTTGCCAAAGCCCAAAAACTAAAACAGCATAACAACTTCTACAATAACATTGCAACATTGAGGGTGAACGGTAACGGTGGTGATCTCTCTCTCTCTCCCTCTCTCTCTGAGATGATGTTGAAAATCTCTCTCACGCGCGCACGCACACACACGCGCACGCACACGCACACGCACACGCACACACACACACACGCACACACACGCAAACCTAGTCATCAGGGCTTCTATTTAAGGACATCACAGCCTGTCGCTTGATCTTTCACTATGATTCATTTACAAGTTTTTTGTGTCATACTACGCAACAGCATGTCTCTGTCCAAAAGAGACAGCTACTGACAAGAGACTCCAGTACTCCATAAAACACCCTGGCTGCATGGAGGAATAATCAAAACTATCCCCACTAGTAGAACACATGGCTATATATATAAGTATGGAGGAGTAATCAAAGTAGCAGTAGAGGACCCTTCAGACTCCAAGCAAGCCTATTATGGGTGTGCTGCCTGCTACAGCTAATGAGGAAGCACTCAAGCACTCAGACAGAGCACACACACACACACACACACACACACAGATTTAAAGAAAGATATAGTGGAGCAGGAGACAGGGAGACTGTTCCAACTGGAAAATAAGTTTTTTTGGTAAAGTTTGGAAATTAAAATAGAAACACAACATAGGTAACAGAAGAGTGAAAGGGGAAGGGAGAGAGAAAGAGAAAGGAGAGATTGTTAGACAGAGAGAGTTAAAGAGAGATTGATAGAGAGAGTGTACAGAGAGAGATAAAGAGAGAGGGAGGTGAGATAAAGAAAACAGTAGAGTGAAGAGATTTAAAGTCTGCATGTTGCCGCTTGACTTGCGACTTCAGAGGAGCTGGCAGAGAGAAGTTTGAGACTGCACACCCGGAAACTCCTCTCAAACTAGGACGAGTATAAAAGCACACCACACTGGGAAGAACTGACGAGGAGACATGGAGTGATTGAGCGAAGAAGAGAATGTCTGACTGGGAACAGACAGAACCAAAAAATAAAACAACACTATCCACTGAGAGGACCAGAAATGTTCAATAATGTTTGCATACTCCCGCTTAGTTTAATGCAGAGAGACAAATGTTAATGTCCACAAAAGCGGGACGAAAAGATTAAAGATTACGCCAGTACTACAGGATTGTGTGTGTTTGTATTGTGTGTGTTTGTATTATCGATGATGGAGATTAGTGGACAAATGCCAGTGAGTTTTGGCAGACACATAACATGTAATAACCTCTATTACCCCCAGCCACCCCACAACACACACACACACACACACACACACATCCTCAGACAGACTCTACCTATGGCTCTGACTCTACCAACTGGAAACACACTGGTTGCCAGGCAACAGCCATGACATCAGCAGCTTCCATCAGCGGCGGCCTCATCCTGGGAGTGGGTCCTAAAATAGCACAGGCCAGATTTTTATCAGGCTTCACAAGCTGCAGCAGCAGCAGCAGCAGCCGCCATTTGCACACACACACACGCATGCACGCGCGCACACACACACACACACACACACACAAAGTGAGAAACAGGCAAAGAATAGACAGAAAGTTTGAGAGAGGCAAAGAGATACGTCTGCACAGACAATACACACACACACACACACACACACAGTGGTTCCAAGTCACAGGTGGGCATCTAGTAATCATTAGAGGTCCAGCCCAAACCGCAAATCACAGCAAAACTTTTTGTGGGTGTCTGGATGTGTGTGTGTGTGTGTGTGTGTGTGTGTGTGTACACAACACAGAGCCCAGAGCCCTGGGGCCTGATAATGAGGATACAAATCACTTCCACTTTATCCATGCAAACTAATCTCACAAATGGCCATGATTAGATCTCTGCCTGCGAGGATTTTTAATCAGATCCGGGCCAGCATCGCAGTCCATCCATCATAATGCAGATACATACAAATCGCTCTGCTTCCAGAGACGTCAAGGGTGCGTGTAAACAGAAACTCTTCTCTAGCCGTTGAGGGTTAGGCGATTTCTCATCCTTCTCATCATGTCTGTGAGCGGCAAAAGAGAGAGGAGGGTAATAACCCTCCGACATCCTTGCCAGCTGATGCAGATAGAGAGAAAGTTCCATCATTCGCATGCTTAAAGCAACAGGAAGGTGTTTTGGTGTACACAACACAACACTACATTGTATTTATAGGGAACGCTTTTCAAGGCACCCAAAACGCTTTACATTGAAGGGGTGTCCTCGCAAACTACCACCAATCTGTAGTGCGCACCTGAGTAATACACGACAGCCATTATGCGGCAGAATTTGCTTCAGGTGGAGAGTGAGGGAATTAATGAATGAGCCAATTACACTGGTGGATGATTAGGGGGCCAGATTGAATGAGCCAGGTTGGGAATTTAGCCACAAAAATAGAGAATCCTCTACTCTTCGTGATAAGTTCCATGGGATCTTTAAGGACCACATTGAGTCAGGACCACAGTTTAACGGTGGAACATTAAACTGAGGTTGCCGTTGTGTGTCTGCGTAACTTTATACCAGTCTTTATACCAGTTACTTTTTACTTTGTGTCATTTAGTAAATACAAGTCACTTTGCTTTTAACTATGGCCTGAAACAAACTACCTAAATGGCACCAACATCCCTGTTGGCACGGATAAAATCTTGCTAGCATGCTAACTGGTGTCATTGGGAAATATAGTTGGACAGTGTTTCTTTCATTTTTCATGGGAAGTTCCATCCATCCTGGAACCACAGGACTAAATAGTCCATATCCTAGATGGCTGGTGGGAACCACACACGTGTTTACTGGTTATTTACATGATACCGATCAATTAGAAGATGACACCCAGACTATGCCTGATAAAAGCATACTTCTAAGAGTGGCAAGTTGTTGCTTAGAGTTAGAGAGCTTTAAAGCTGGGGGTCTACTATAGCCTAGCGGGAGTTTATTGTCCTTGCAGAACTAGAAAAGATCCTCATTTGAAGCAGCCTCTTTGTGGAAACGAATCAGAGGGCTTTATAGCGAAAAACAGCTTTGAAGTGGCTGTTTCTACTTCCATGAAGCCTCTGGAGGGACAATGAGCATTTCCTTGCCTACAAAAGGGCTTCTCTCTGTGTGAGGGAAAGATTCTGTTTGTGAGCGAAAAGATTATGTGTAGCATGCCTGTTCACAGAGCCTTTCTAAAGAATCCATTTCTCAGAACATATTTCATACTACATATTCCAAGTTTATAAAAGTGTGCAAAAGCAAAAACAGGCTAGTAAGAAACCTTAGTTAACTACAGTATAAGGACACACACAACCCATCACACCCACACAACCCTGGAAAGTTTCACTCCTTATGCTAAATGGTCCGTATCAAATTCATCAAATCCCTGCGCTGAATATTGCATTACTAAACCGGAGAGATTACGGTTCGCCTACTGCAGATGGGCCACGGAGGCAGGGAAATCATCAATTTGGTTTCTAATTTGTCTCCCGTCCTTCATTGGGCATTGCAGAGCCATTTGCTACCTCTCGCCTCTCGTGAGCTTCCCTAGAGAAACGCTCGCCTCGCAAGATAAGCTGCACACTCACGCTCAAACTCACAGAAGTTGGCTCTGTCTTAGGCAATTACTGGGTGATAACCAGTGTGCTGTTTTTTTCATTCAGTTGGTGCCCTGAAAAGCTTCCAGGCCTCTGACTGGCCAGTACAAAAGGAGCAAATCCAGGTGTAACTGAAAGATGGGAGTACACTGTATGTCTGTACACACGCACGCACGCACACACACACACACACACACCTGTAGCTGAGGGCGATCTATGTAAGTGTTCCAGAGACAGCCCAGCAGAACAGTAGGCCTGTCCCACTGATTGTGAAGCTCTGATCACCTGCTTCCTCTCGCACTTCAACGCGCATCCTCAAAGTTCTGAACCTCCTCATACAGTTCATGAAAATAGCTTCGATATTGGATTTTAACTGTAATGCCGATCAAAGAACTAAAGATCAAATCGAAGGTTCGGACACCAACAGCAACAAATCGAGCGCGCCCGACAGCACGACAGACGCAGGCACGTACCCTTCTGTAGGTCATTCCCAAGCAACGCCTCCCAAATGACAACCCAAGTGCCCCTATAAATCCTAGCCTGCATGTAATTTGTCTCAGAATGAATTCTTGTTTCCATCCGTGACCCCTGTACAACTCAATCCGCAAAACAGGCGCCCCGGCCAATACTATTTCCTCTCCTGAGGCCCTGGAGCGGGGGAGAGGGAGAGGAGCAGGCTGCCAGGCGGAGGACGCTGATAAATCACATTGATTGATTGGACTGCGTTCAAACACGGGTTTGTGGAAGCTCGCGGGTGTCGCGGATGTGCCCTCTGGGAGCTGACTGATGGCTGATACTGGAGGTCAGGGGGGGGGAAAACAACACCTCCACGAGAGAGAGGTAAGGAGAGAGAGAGAGGGGGGGAAGGAGAGAGAGAGAGCGAGAGAGAGAGAGAAAGAGGGAAGGAGAGAGAGAGGGAAGGGGAGAGAGAGAGGGGGGGGGGGGAGAGAGAGAGACCATATTCTGCATCCAAACAGCCTAGAGCATCGGGCAGGTAAACTAATTGGCCACTTGTTCACACAAAGCGCAGGCATGTGTGGCATCCCCAACAGTAGCAGAGTGGCTGGAATTCCCGGTCAGCCTGATGCCGGGGATGAGCGCATGATGTTGCTGTTTGTATAAGTTCTGTGCTGCGCCCTCCAGCAGTCTGGACTGTGCGATCACAGCCCTTCACTCTCACGCCCCGAGGCCCTGGTTATAACACGGTAACAACTATGATAGCCTGGCATGCATGATGCAGGTATGAGATGCATATCAGCGGGGCACAGACTACTCAAGATGTTTTAAGGAGCCCCAGATTTCCCCCTTAAAATAGGAATTAGGCCAAGCTGGGTCACACTCCCATCAACAGCCCCGTCCCCTGGAGC
>NW_027468664.1:17272890-17317890 GCF_046254945.1 Alosa pseudoharengus
ACACACACACACTGACTCACACATACTGAGAGAGACTGCTGGCATCACCAGAGTGCCCCCTCCTCATCCTCTCAAGGTCGATGCGTGTTCAACAGCTTATTGACTTCTTATTATACGGCTCTTCACAATGCAAGTAGAATGCTCCATTGACTTGAATGGGATTTCCGAAAGTTCTAGCGGTCATTATTTCTTGGGAAAGGACCTCTGAAAACAAGAATGACCGATGTCAATGGCAACGGAGTTTGCGCTTGGAACTTCATTCAAAAGTGAAAGCAGACGGTTGATCAGCTGTGTTCTAAAGAATGTTTGATTCAAGTTCAGCGTGTGTTGCGAACTATTTGTTTCTCAGCAAAAGCCATGACGAAACGGTAACAAATAAGTGTAAAGAGACATATCATGGAGTTTATTTTTTCGTTTTGGCAAGTAGCCGTATAATAAGCGGGATAATGTATAGAACACCGGTCATTATGGGAAAATAAGCCCCTTCAGGGCGAAACAAGACCCCTCCGCTGGCGCGTCGGGGTCCGGTTCGCCCTGTCGGGACTTATTTTCCCCATAATGACCGGCGTTCTATACATTATCCCTTACATATTTAACATAGAGATGTCTAGTTGAGTCGGATCAATGCCTTGTCCTGTGCGGAGTGAACAAGATAAACACTAAAGAAGAGCCATCACCACTACACACACACACACACACACACACACGCGCACACATGCAACATCACACACACACACACAGTCACTTAGTAATCAAGTGTTCCAACACACATACACACACACACTGACTCACACATACTGAGAGAGACTGCTGGCATCACCAGAGTGACCCCTCCTCATCCTCTCAAGGTCGATGCGTGTTCAACAGCTTATTAAGTTCATATTTAACACAGAGATGTCTAATTGAGTCGGATCAATGCCTTGTCCTGTGCGAAGTGTCACACACACACACGCGCGCACACACACGCAACATCACACACACACACACATGCAACATCACACACACACACACTCTGCATACTCTTTATCTTTTAGCATATCCATCTCTTTCTTGTTTCCTCTCTCTTTTCAGCTCTTGTCCTCTTCCTTTCATTTTACACCTCTATCAATCTACCTCATGCTTTCTATTTCTCTCTCTCTCTCTCTCTCTCTCTCTCTCTCTCTCTCTCTCTCTCTCTCTCTCTCTCTCTCTCTCTCTCTCTCTCTCTCTCTCGGCATAATAAATCAAAGTTGGCCACATCTCCCATCTCCTCCATCTCCTTCTTCTCAAGTCTCTGAGTAGAAGCTAGCAGCCAAGCAGTCACCTTTAACCTCATCAGTCTCCAGCTCTCTGGATGAAAGCTCTCTCAGAGAGAAAGAAATATGCACAAAACGAATGCATTGCAAATGCAATGAGATGCAAATCACTCACCGAAACGAGCAGAATTTAATTCAAATCTGTGCCAGCAGCAAAAAAGAGAGTCGACCCATTAGCAGACATTACATCGGGCATCGAGCCAAGATGGAGGCAAAAATGGAGCCGAAAAATGGGGTCCACTCATTAGAGCCCAAACAATTACGGTGCTTATGATGCACAACAAAACAAACACGGAGACAATACACGCGACGGCGTGGAGTGTAGGAGGCCTCGCTGTGGCGGTGGTCTATTTTGGGAAACGGGGAGGAGAGGCCGGGCGGCCGGGGCAGCGGCGGTGGAGGCTTCGAGAGCTCATTTACACCAGAGGCAGCAGAAGCAGCAGCAGCAAACAACAACAAGAGCAGAGAGGCAGCACCAACAGGGGCCGCTGCTAATGGACGGGTCAAGCTATATCCATAATGGATGTCTCGGTCCACACAAACAGCACACCTGCGCTCTGAGAGAGGCTAAGCACCCAAGGTCTGGGGACACTCGGGTTTGTAAACACATCTGCATGGAGCGCAATATTCCAGGACAATTCCTGGTCCTCTTGAGAGAAATGCTCGTTATTACCTGAATGAGAATCTGCCTGCTGCCGGTGATTAAAATGAAGAGGAACAAGGTGTTAATATTCTGTTGAGCGCTGTATAATCTGAACAATATTGTGTCTTCTTGCAACATTATTATTGCATCAGCGGGAGGAACTCATATTATACTGGTTAACTAAAAAGGAGTGACAACTTCAGTAGGGCATAACCAGTAAGAATGTGTAATCAGTATAATATATATATATCCTGAAGGTTATATTTATATATATATATATATATATATATATATATATATATATATAGGTGAAGCAATTTCAGTAATCTTCAGGATCCAAACAACCTGATGCCATAAAGCCCTCAGTACAGATCAGCTGAAAGCTGCAGTCTGATAAAGCAACAATGTGTGTGACAGAGAAAATGGACAGAACAGAGAGAAAAACATGATAGCCGAGAAGAAGGGAAAATAGCCTTCATCATATCATCTCAGAACCTGGCAAACAACCCACTACACGCAAACAACACCAATTACGCCAACCAGGGACTAGCATGAGAGAAACAGAGAGGGGGATAGAGATTCAGAGAATACCTGACCCCCTTTCGTCGACTGTTATGGACGAACACAAGGAATACAGGTGTCTGCTTGTCTTTTTCTGCTTGATGGTGTTTGTCTACATCAATGGTGTTGGTGATATTGTTAGAGCCACTGGGCTGTTTATTGAACAAATGTTGAGCTATATTCGGCTTTTAATCAGAATCAGAGAAAGATAGAGATAGCCAGAGAGAGTGAGAGAGAGAGACAGAGAGAGAGAGAGAGACTAGGAGATAGATAGATAGACAGATAGATAGATAGACAGATAGATAAAGAGAAACAGCTCACCAGTCTGCCACCAGTGGTCCAGCACTGGAACCTTAAAGCTCTTCTTGGTCCATTCCAGTGTCTCCACATCACAGCGCTCCCCTGCCAAGAACAAGCTCCGGAGCCTACACACACATACACACACACACACACACACACGAGACAAGAGCAGAACACACACACACACACACAGTTTTTTTTTCATTTACCGTAGTCTTGTTGCCAATGACTAAGCATTTGTTTTCTTAATGCCACAAGGAGTCTTGTTTTTGTGGACTGAGTCCCAATATCGTCCCAAATACCAACACAAACACACATACACACGCTCATTCCTGCCTTTCCCAAAAGCATCATTGTCCTGTTGTAACTAAGAGAGCAAGTATGTACAGTAAACTAGCCCACAGCCTCTCTATTATCTGACAAGTGGCATTCTTACAGTGCAACAGAACTGTTGGCCAGCACCAGAAAGGAGTCATATATTGCTATGCAGAGTACTGCTTACACAACACAACCCCCCTTCAATCTCCAGTAGGCACTGAGGCAGACACTGAGCACGTTCGGCAGGCAGACACTGAGCACGTTCAGCAGGCAGACACTGAGCACGTTCAGCAGGCAGACACTGAGCACGTTCAGCAGGCAGACACTGAGCACGTTCGGCAGGCAGACATTGAGCACGTTCGGCAGGCTACATTTGTCCCCCTTTCCCTCTCACTCCCAACCCTCTGATTTGAACCAACCCTGTTAAACTGGTTCTGACCGACAGAAGCTCGCCCCTCAACCCCAAACATCCAGCCCCATTCCGGGCCTCCTCTCACTCAGGGCCCTGGACCGACCGACGTGGATGGGAAGAAGTGATGGGAAAGGTCGGCTCCGTGATTGGTTCGTCCACCAGGGGGATTGGTGCTCAATGCAATCGGAGTGTCGGGAAAGTGGCGGTGGGTCCCCAGTGGACAGAGGAGAGAAAAGGTCGTGGACGGATCTCTTCCTGTTTAAATGAGTGACTGTAGGGGCAGGAGGTCGCTTTGTTGTGTAATGGAGGATGAAGGCACTGTCTGGTGTATGGTGCAGATGGCTCTTGCGCTTATCTGAAAGGGGAGCAATCTGCAAGTCATGCGTGATTTAAGTAGAGGGGAAAGGTATCTATACAGTCTATGTTGTTAACAGGTTAGACTTGGAAAATGGATTGTGTGCTTATATGTGTGTGTGTGTGTGTGTTAATGCGTATTTGTGTGTGAGAGTGAGTGTGTGTGTGTGTGTGTGTATGTGTGAGTGTGTGTGTGTCTCTGTGTGTGTGAGTGAGTGTGTGTGTGTGTGTGTGTGTTTGTGTGTGTGTGTGTGTGTGTATACGTATGTGTGTGTGTGTGTGTGTCTCTGTGTGTGTGAGTGAGTGAGTGTGTGTGTGTGTGTGTGTGAATGCGTGCGTGTGTGTGAGAGAAAATACAATGCAATCCAGATACTGTCTGTGTTCCTTCCACCACTCCACCCCAAGCAACACACACCATTTTGACCCTGGTGTACTGTTTGAAGGAAAAAACAGCATGGCCACAATTTGATTTGGCTTTACCCCCCTAAGACAAATCCCACCACATAACTCACAGTGGCTGGCTTTATTTATTAATATTTAAAGCCTGCCGCAGCTAACCTGAATTCTGAATTTATTTTTGTAAATAAGTCTGTATTATTGTATGTATTTCTGCTGTGTCCCCCCACAATGAGAGTTCTAATGAATGCTGGCAATAGCAGAATCTAAACACAAGTGACGTTAGCACCAGTGGAATGTAAACACATGGTGGTCTGTAACGTCTCTGACTGCACACCTTGGATACACGTAAACAGCGATGTGTCTCGGTTGACGACTTGTGATTGGATCACCCCAGACGCATTCTAAATGATAATTGACTTGTCAATTGTCCTTTGCTGGTCTCTGGTATCTGTGGTTGAGTTCATAATGGGTTTTGTCCTTCCCTTCAGAAGCACATTATCGGAGGTGTCAGATGATATCAGGTCTGGGAGATACTAAGGACCAAGTTTAGTGGTTTAGAAGCATTATCGGCTTTGCATGGAGATTAAAGCCTGATGAAATGCCTATGCAATAAAACTCTTGAAAGGCCAAACTCTCTCTCTCTCTCTCTCTCTCTCTCTCTCCAATTCAATTGAGCTTTATTGGCATGACAAAAAATACAAAATACAATTTATATTGCCAAAGCATACATCTACGTAGTAGTGTGTAAAGACATAAAACAAAACATCACGCATCATACATTACTGCAACGGCAATGTGTGTTTGTATGTGATGGTGTGTGTGTGTGTGTGTGTGTGTGTGTGTGTGTATTTGACTTTTTGTATGCTTCACTGATGAAGTGACTCCCTTTGTTTATGGCAAGCATCTATATATCTTGCTGCGACTCTTGCGCTCTTTTGTTCCTCTCCTAATAGTATTCTTAGACTTGGATCCTTAAAGTTTTGAAGGTCTGGATGTATTTCTCTGAATTTAGGAAAGAATTGATCTTGTATCTCTTTCCATTGGCAGCATTCAGCCAAGAAGTGAAGCTCTGTTTCTATGGCACCTTGGTTGCAATTGGTGCACAGCCTGTGTTCTCTGGACAGCCAGGTTTGCCTGTGTCTGCCCTTCTCAATAGCCAGACTGTGATTGCTTAGTCTGTACCTGGTCAAGGTTTTTCTCTGTCTGGTATCAGTGACTGTGGATAGGTAGTCAGCCACAGTGTACTCTCTGTTTAGGGCCAAATAACATTGAAGTTTATTTTATATGATGTCCAATATGATTGTTTTTCTGCATTTATAATTTGGTTAGGCCAAATTGTTTGAGAAAGGGTGGCAAGGTCCTGAGGCCGACTATTAGTTGTGTTAGTTGTACTATTAGTATGTGTGAGTCTCAGGACTAGCTGGATGAGGGGACTTGTTTTTACACTCATCTCTTGGCTTTTTAGGGCTTAATAACAATAAGAGTTGGGGTTGCTTGTTTTGAGATGTTCGAAGAATTTGATAGCTCTTTTTTCAATTTTAATTAGTAAAGGGTATTTACCTAATTCAGCCCTGCATGCATTGTTAAGCGTGTTCCTCTGTACCTTGAGGATACTTTTACAGACTCAGCATGCAGGTTTCGATTGGGTGTTTGTCCCATTTTTCAAATCCATTGTACATAAGAGAGGACCCCACACTTCACTGCTGTATAATGAAATTGGTTCGATAACCGTTTGAAATATTTTGAGCGAGATCCGAATGGGTATGTCAAATTGAATAGTTTTTTTGATGGCATAGAAAGCCCTTCTTGCTTTCTCTTTCAAATCATTCACGGCCAAGTTGAAATTACCAGTTGAACTGATTTTTAGCCCAAAGTAGGTGTAACTTTTTACTTGTTCGATTGTATATGTACCAAGGGTTAATCTCTCTCTCTCTCTCTCTCTTTGTCTTTGTCCAAGGCCAGTCCCTTTGAAGGCCTTGACCCAGGTGAGTGTGTGTGTGTGTGTGTGTGTGTGTGTGTGTGTGTGTGTGTGTGTGTGTGTTTGTGTCTGTGTGTGTGTGTGTGTATGCGGTGGCCGTGTGTGTGTGTGTATGCGGTGGCCTTCACACCATGGCAAAGCAACGTGGTAGAAAACCTGCCACTGATCTCCCTACCTGCCTCCAACTTACAAACACAGACTATTCATCCAGAACCAGAACGATTCCACGCCGCCCTCTTTCACTGCTTCTGAGCGCTGTGTTAGCGCCGATTGAAAAGGCTGGGCACGTCCCAGGCAATCAGAACACTTTTATGAGTCGTTGGCAGTCCTTTCATTTTGTGAGACACCCTTCCAGGGAGGATCTACAGCTACACTTTACAAAGCTGATAAGCCTGACAACATATCTATGTATCTAGTCAGTGGACTATGTCAAGGGAATATTTCAATTGATGGCAGCACCATTAGGCTGTTTTGAATAATGTCATTCAGTTTGAGCCCACAGGGAATAAAACAACTAAAAGTTTATGTCATTGTAATTCCATGCCTTTGTTTAAGGGTAAGAAATGTCTTCAGGTTTAGTGGCTGAATATATGATCCTAGTAAAGACGTTGGTACACTGATCATTTTCTCATCTGTGAAGCAAACATTAAGCTATTCCCATTTAAATTTGGGGACCAATATACAAAGAAACATAAAGGTGAACATAGCATATTATTCTTCCTATTGCCCCTAGGACAGTTTCAAATATTGTAGCTTTTTTCCCAGCTTTCTTTAAAGGCCCCCTAAAGAGTTTTTTTATAAGCTTAAAATAACATTTATAAAATTATTCTGATGGCACATAAACTCTTAATAGGGCAAACGGTACTTCTGCAGCACTCTGAGCAGGTCTTATCACTTTGTAAAATAGCCTTAGGTAGTTGCTGTTTGGGTAGGAACATTGCCACTATCACAGACAGAACAAAAGAACAATACGTTCTTTAACAATAAATGGAGTGAGGGATACTAGTGTAAGAATGGGCAAACATAGTACCAGTAATGGTAACCAGATATGCATATCAGTGCATATCATGCACATATCAGATCATGCACATACAGTATATGCAACTATTGTTTGTATACCAGTAACCAAGATTGGTTGGACCGTGTGTTCCAGTGAACTTTTACTTTGCCGGTATTTGAATTGAGTCATCTGGCCCAAGACTGACAATGTCCATTTTATTATTAAAAGCTAATCTTCATCATATAAAATAAGAGCATGACACATTGCACAGGTAGATTGCCTGAGTCTAGCATGCAGGAATAGGGCACTACTTTGCTAAATCCACATATTGTAAGTGTGTGATACGTCTGGCCGGCACCAACACAAAAGCAAATGTCAGGCAAATCACGGGCCGTGCCTGGTCTAAAGTGCCTCGAATAGCACAAAGAGCAGGGAGGAGATGGAGGATAAGGGGAGACATGCGGAGCAAATGGGCATCATATTGCTGGAGCTCCCTCAGCCCTTTTCTTGCCTGGAGTGCAGGTCAGACAAGGAAGCAGATTAGCGCCGTCTGCAACGCAGCAGTCTCAGGGAGTCAGGACTGGGAGGGGTTGCTGTAAGCTTTCAGGCCAGACAATCCACTGTGAACGCTTAGAACACAATACACACACAAACACACACACACACACACACACACACACAATTGTGTTTCTGATCTAAGCATTGAACGTAATCACCTGAGGTCACCATTTCTTACAGAAGCTGCTGTATTCAGCAGCCAGTCACATAGATTATTCCTGTCAGGGTTAGTAGCGCAACCACTCTTAATGTCAGGCAGGGAAGATTTGGGCAGTAGTTCTACTCTGAACGACAACAACATAAAAAGCTGTGTCGGTTACAAAAACGGCTCGGCTGTCGTTGAGATTAGTCAATCATGTTTTAAGGTCAGGAATTTTCAAGGAGAGATGGAATGGCCAAAGTACCACAACAGAAACACCTAACTGAGCTCTATAATCTTTAAAGATGTACAGTACTGACAACTGTCTACAGTCATTTCCATGCAGAGTCCCAAAAATCACATGGTACATGAACAATGATTAATATTTTTCTCACCGTTAAACTGGACTAATTAAAGGACAAAAAAAATGATTTGTACATATTACATCTGCAAGCAACACCCACACATTTCACAATAATGAATCTTTAGCCAAAGTTTAAACACAACCCAAAACCTCCCTTCTAATGAGTTATTATAATTTATTTAAAAATGAATGATAATTTCCAAAAAAAAAATACTGACTTTTTTTCCCCCCATGAGGTCCTCAATACCGAACGTAGCCCGACTCTTTATCTTGTGGTATCAACATCAGAGTGCAGTGCATAAATGTTTTAAGCGGACATCATCCGCTGCTTCCCACTGACCGTAGCTTTGGCCGCCGGCCACCCACCTTTTACCCCCCATTATCTCCATGCGCTACCAGGGGCCAGCCAGGATGGTGTCTCTCATTACGGGAGACGGTGTGGGGAACGAGCAAGCGATGGGCGATGTAATGGCGTTTTAATGAGCTGACCGCCAATGGCGGCCGGTGGATCGGCATCAGCACAACTGCCGAGGCTGCGAGCCACAATTACGAGCGCCTAATGAGAACACGAGACGTGCGAGCAATGAGGCCGTGTCAGAAAACAGCCGCAATCACAGGACGGTGCGAGGAGTGTGTTTGTCAGGGAGGTCAGTAGGGAAATGTTAGAACCACTGTGATTTTGCAGATGGAGCCAATGGAGTGTAGCGAGCATGAAAGCACACCTAGCCCCCAGCGTGCTGACTCACTAACTCAAAGAACTCAACATTGTGTTCAAGATACGACATTGGTAATTCTTAATTAAAAAGACCAAAACAAAAGATGCTCTCCATCACATGTGCACTTCTTGCCACAGCTGGCAACATAAATACAAGGCAGGAATGAACCCCAGTGATTCAATATAATGACAAATAATTATTAAAATATAAACAAAAATGATTGCCAAACAGGGACACCCATGTGTTTGCAATGTTTGTGAACTGTTGACTGTTCAATAGCTAATCTCAGAGCCCAAGAGAATCCCATGCAGTTGCTTTCTCAGGCCATCTATTTTCATGATGGTGAAGAGCGAAAGCTAAAGCTCTCTTATTACAGTAGGCCTATCTGGTAACACTTTGCTTGCTTTATGCTTTAGGAATACTGGGTTTAAGTAAAACATTCCCAAGTACTCCAAAAGCAGCTACGACATGTGACATAAATCAATCTGTTCTTACAGTCAAAAGCAAAACACTGCAGGTAACGAGTACCACAGTAGCAGTCTGCCAGCTGCTTGTTAAATCCATACTAGCTGAGCAGGTGGTACACTGGCCAGGTGAGATCATGTCATAAAGAGTTAACTAGGGAAAAGTTCACTAGGGAGAAGATACCGGAGCAAAGGTTCATATAAGGAAGAGATGTTGTCTGGGGATGGAGACTCACCTGAGCAAAGGTGTGTGTGTGTGTGTGTGTGTGTGTGTGTGTGTGTGTGTGTGTGTGTATCTAGAGCATGAGGGAGATCAATAAGACACAAGCTAAACACATTTAACATTATCTGTGTGCTTTTTTCTGTGCTATATATATTCTATATATATATATATATATATATATATATGTATGTGTGTGTGTGTGAGTTACTCAAGATTTTACTTGGGGACAATACCCGGGTGGTTAAGCCTTTACGGGGAAGATGCTGAGGTTGGGCTTTTTGCATTGGCTGTCTTACCTGTGCATGGGGTACTGGTTCCCTCGTTCTGCCTGAGGGTCCTGCTGTCGGATGGCTCGGATGGCCGTGGGTGCAGTAAACATGGAGGACGCGCCATGCTCAGAGATCACACGGAAAAACGCCCCAGGATCTGGAGTCCCCACAGGTTTACCCTGTACACACATGTACACACACACACACACACACACGCACACAGTTCAAGTACTGTTTGTAAATGCATACACATATAAATATCCTAATCCTTCACATATCCCTTCTTCAGATGAAACATGATTCATGGTGGTTATGAAGGCTGCAGAATTAGTCCACCCATTATGAAGGAGAGGCTTACTTGACAGGTGCATTAATGAGTAGATGTAAGAGAGATGCATTAGACTCGGATGAGTTAACTTAATCAGAACAAAAACATCATTAAAGCTCTGTTCTTCTTTGGGTGAGATCAAAATGAAGTGATTTGCACAGGCCAATACTTCTGAAGAAAAGCTTGACTCACTTCACCCTTGTCATTTCAGCCTTGGAGAGAAACGGAGATAAAAACAGATCTATTGCAAAGTTAAGTTTGCAAGTGCATATTAATAAGCAACATATCAAATACAGATCCCAGTGTTAATTAAAAAAAAACAGGACCCACGGCTGTCCTGGAGAACAATCATATTAACTAACACAGGGAATTGGAAACTTTCTAAGGGCTCATTTCAACAGGCTCATTTCAAATGTCCAACTAATTGTAATTCTCTACCAGTCTAATACTCATGGGCAGAGAGAATCTCTCTCTCTCTCTCTCTCTCTCTCTCTCTCTCTCTCTCTCTCTCTCTCTCTCTGTGTGTGTGTGTGTGTGTGTGTGTGTGTGTGTGTGTGTGTGTGTGTAACTATTGGGCTAAACCTCTAACTCCGCTGAGAAGGTTTCTGTGCTGAAAGTAGAGGTCAGAGTGAGCGCGAGAGAAGACAAACACCCAGCGTGAGATACAGGCGCTGTGATTAAAGCCCGATAATAAATTCAACACCCACCACCGCAAAAATGTTCCTCCACCCACAGGAGAACACCAGACTAATAAGAAGCATCAGTGCTAGCGGGCGATTTCAACCCACTGGAGAGGGAAAGCAAAAACAAACCAAAAAAAGAAAAGGCCTACACTCCGCTCATTCATATAATCTCATCACTCAGGAGATGGAGGAGACCTTAACTTAGAGGCTGGGAACAGAACCGTAGACTTCCCATGATGAATATGGACCGGGCTATTTTTGAGTTAATCGTGTATGGGAACCACACACAGTGTGGGAGATGATGAGAGAAAGAGAGAGAGAGAGAGAGAAAGGGAGAGGGAGAAAGAGAGAGGAGAGAAATCTTGAGCTCTTGTAATGCATGGATAGAAACTATTTCCCTTAAGGCTTTAAAAGAATATAGTTATTTTTCTTTTATGCCTTTTTTAGGAGGGCTTATGCCATAGCAGTAATGAATAGATGGGGGGAGAGAGGGAGAGAGAGAGAGAGAGAGTGGAGCAAGACACACACAGGCAGAGAGAGACATGCTAGACAGATCAAAAAAATGGGAGAGAAGAATACAGACAGAGACAGAGACAACATTGACTAAAAGAGAAAAGAAAGATAGAGAGAGAGCATGTGTGTGTGAGTGTGTGTGTGTGTGTGTGTGTGTGTGTGTGTGTGTGTGTGTGTGTGTGTGTGTGAGAGAGAGAGAGAGAGAGAGAGAGACAGAGAGAAAGACTAAGAGCGAAGAGAGAGAATGATACTGTGTGTGTGTGTGTGAGAGAGAGACAGAGACAGAGAGAGAGAGAGAGAGAGAGAGAAGGAGGGAGGGAGAGAGAGGGGGGTCAAAAGAGCTTTAAGAGAGTCAGGCCTCCTTGCCCTCATGCTCCTTCCCATCATGCCCCTGGCAGTGAAATGACTTGACTGATTCTATTCCCATTGGTCCACAGTCCACATGATAAAACTGGGAGGCCAGACAGCGCTACCTCATACAGAATGGTGGTGTTGCCATGGAGAAGAGGGGCGTAGCAGATGTAGGAGTGACCAACCACCCAGCCCAGGTCTGAGGCTGCCCACCACACCTGAGTGAGAGAACAGCAGGGTGTCATATGAAGCGGAATACAGTAATACAATGCATTGCTAATAATAACTACATTCTTTTTACATGTAAATTATGAAAAAAGTATAGGTCCATACATACAGATACCCACATAGAGGTACACACACACACACACACACACACACACACACACTCCTTTCTCTCTCTCCATCCTTCCCTCTGTGTTTGGAGCAAATGAATGAGGTAAATCAATAGATAACAGTCCATGCATGCAGTACTCATTGTGGATTAAATGGACTAATTACTGCCTGTAGTTAAGTGAGTGAGAGTATTTATTAAAGGTGCTGTCTGTGTTTTGGACACTTCATTTGTCCCCAGTTATCAGATCCATTAAATGGATGCACAAATTTAATGGGGTTCATGGGCCTTAGGTGGAAATGATTGGGTATCAGTCTCAGGTTAGAATTGGGTTGCATAATACAAAAAGCTGGGAAAGGCAAGCATTACTTGGCAGATGCTTTTATCTAAAGTGACTTACAACATAGAATTACAATAAACATTACATTATAAAATGTGTATTGTTTTTTATGTTGCATGTTTTGTATTCATTTTAACTAGGTGCTGCATTTCTTGGCCAGGGTTCATTTGGAAAAGATGCTTCTGTCTTCATGTGACTACCCTGGTCAAAGTATTAATAAAATAAAAAAACAAACAAACAATGACTAAGCTGTTGTGTGGTGAGCGTTCTGGCGCATAATGACTGCCATTCATCACCCAGGTGGGTGCTAAACATTCATGGTTGTTAGTGAGGTTCCCCTTTCAATGTAAAGCTCTTTGGGTGCCTTGATAAACCACTATACAGTGCCTATAAAAAGTATTCAACCTCCTTAGATATTTCTACTTTTAATGTTTTTATAAATGGAATCTTGATCAATTTAATTTTCCCTTATTTATAATAGTTTACAAAAATCCCCTCTTTAATATCAAAATAAAAGCAGATTTCTACAGAGTAATGTTAATTAATTAACACTAATGCAAAATAAGTGATTGCATAAATATTCACCCCCTACAAGTCAGCATTGAGTAGACCTTTTTGCCGCAATTAAAGCATGGAGTCTGCATGGATAGGTCTCAATTAAGCTTGAACATCTGGATACTGCAATTTTACTCCAAAACTGCTCAAGCTCTGCCAGGTTGGAAGAAGATCAGGTGTAAACAGCCCTTTTTAAGCCCAGCCACAGAGTTTCTATAGGATTGAGATCTGGGCTTTAACTCGCCACTCCAGAACATTCAACTTATTGTCTTTGAACCATTTCCGTGTAGTTTTTGTTGTAGGCTTCAGCTCATTGTCTTGCTGGAGAGTAAATCATCTCCCAAGTTGCAGTTCTCTTGCAGACTGAATCAGATTGTCCTCCAGGATTTCCATATATTTTGCTGAATTCATTTTACTTTTACCTTTACAAGCCTTTCGGGCCTGATGTCGAGAAGTACCCCCACAGCATGATGCAACCACCACCATGCTTCAAATTAAGGATGGTGAGTTTTTGGTGGTGTGCAGTGTTTGGTGTCTGCCAAAAATAGCATCTAGTATGATAGCCAAAAAGTCTCATCAAACCAACAAAGCTTCTTTCATGACCTTGACCTTGGAGTCTCCCGCATCTCTTTGGGCGAACTTTAGTCGAGATTTAATACAAGCTTTGCCACTCACCCATAGAGCTTCAACTAGTGAAGAACTCGAGCAAAAGTTGCTGTATGCATAGTTTCTCCTATTTCAGCTGCTAAAGCTTTTAACTTCTTCAGAGTTGTCATTGGTACTTTTGTGGCCTCCCCCACCATTATTCTTCTTGAACGGTCATTCAGTTTGTGTTGACGGCCTGCTCTAGGCAGATTTGCACATTTGCCATATTCCTTACATTCCTTAATGATGGATTTCACTGAACTCTGTATCCATCCCCTCACTTATGCTTATCAATAACCTTTTCTTTGAGTTGTTTGGGGTGTTCTTTTGGCCTCATGGTGAAATTAAAGCCAGGAATACTGATTGACTAGTTACTGGACCTTCCAGACGCAGGTGTCTTTATATTACTATACTATACACATTCACTGCACTCAGGCAATGTCCATTTCACTGTGAGACTATTAGCACCAACTGGCTAGACCGCTGTTGATTTAGGTCAGTTACTTTAACTCACTGAGTGCCAAAAACGTAATATTAAGTTTTTCCTTCCCATGCGTTGAGTGTCAAAAACGTAATATGACGTTTATAGCTTTTTTTTTTTTATTACGAAACTAGACACTCTAACACACCTTATATGTAATTTTGGGAACTCTGTGATGAATGGAAATGAAATATATGACGATCAAAAACTCATGAAAACGCACATCTGGACATTTTATCTGGACATTTTATCATAACTCGGTTGCCGCTTTGGGTCAAATCAGTGACGCATGCATGTCAGGTCAAAACCAGGCCATTTTCGTGGGTCTATCACTAGGTGGCAGTCTCGCCAGGTCTCGCTGATCACTTCCCGGAAAGTTTACACAAGTAAGTAACAGGCAACACTTCATATTTCATGAAAGACGTTATATCTCCATTTCTAGAAAAAAAAACAGCGATTTTGATGAAAACTAGCCACTGTTTAGCTTGGGATTTCTCAGGAACAGAGGCGTGTAGAAATACACGGTTTGCACCCACCGAGAGCTTAAAGTCTCACCTTTTAATCGAGCCATTGTATGTGTTCATAGCTATAACACAGAATATGCTGTGGCTGTACAAATATCATCAACAATGGTCTAGATTGCTGGCACTCTAGGACAAAGCTCCCGAAAACACATTGGCATTCAATGAGTTAAGGGGGGTGAATATTTATGCAATCACTTATTTTGCATTATATATTTTAAATGCATTAACATTACTTTGTAGAAATTTGCTTTCACTTTGACATTAAAGAGTCAGATTTTTGTTAATTATTGTAAAACAGGCCAAATTAAATTGACAAAGATTCCATTTATTAAACCAATAAAAGGGGAAATATCCAAGGGGGGTGAATACTTTTTATAGGCACTGTAAATGTAAAGGCTGATGAAGTCATTTGTCCCCAGGGCCATTGAACTGTTCAATGCTTCACTAAAGGGAAGAGGAGAGATATACTTCTCTGCTTAGTCTGTCTGCCTCTCCACCCTCTCCATATCCATGTACTGACTGCCCACTACTGCTTTACTACTGTTTTACTGTTTTACTAATGTCCACAGCCTAATGTTTTTACTACTGTTTTACTGCTACACTGTTTTTCATGCTATTTTAGCACACATGACCAATGGCTTCCGCTACAATACTGAATGGCTGTAACCCTATTACCTCAACCTGTTCTTGCACTGACATAGTTTTTTATATTACCTTGTCTACATTATACTTTACTCTCCTATTTGTCCATATTATTTATGCTGGTCTCTAGACCTTATTCTTGCACTGTTGGACTACTGTTGGACTACTTTTTGCACCTTCACCATGACACTCACTCTCTTGAGCACCTTACCATGCACACATAACTACAGGACTACTGTTGGACTACTTTTTGCACCTTCACCATGACACTCACTCTCTTGAGCACCTTACCATGCACACAGAACTACTGTTGGACTACTTTTTGCACCTTCACCATGACACTCATTCTCTTGAGCACCTCACCATGCACACAGAACTACAGGACTACTGTTGGACTACTTTTTGCACCTTCACCATGACACTCACTCTCTTGAGCACCTTACCATGCACACAGAACTACTGTTGGACTACTTTTTGCACCTTCACCATGACACTCACTCTCTTGAGCACCTCACCATGCACACAGAACTACAGGCCAGTCCCGGCCCTGTCACTGCAAGCGTCTCATGCTTGATCACCCTCAAGCACACTGTGGATTTTTTTTAATTTAATTTATATAGTATATTTAGTATTTAGTTTTTCTCATCTTCTACTGTCTCTATTGTACAGTGGAGTTTGTTTATATGTTTATACTTATACTTATATTTACCATTTCTGCTGTAAGTGCATGTTGTGTGTGATGTCTGTATGCTACTGAGACTTTTGAATTTCCCCTTGGGGATCAATAAAGTATCTATCTATCTATCTATCTATCTATCTATCTATCTATCTATCTATCTATCTAAATGCAAGTTGTTGTTGTTGTTGTTGTTGTTGTTGTAATAATAATAAGTGAAATACAAAGATGAGTTTCTAAACATTTCCTGAAAATCCCCAAACTATTTCTAGAACAGACAACACTATATAAATCCCAGTATCACCAGCACATCTCCGTGGCTTACCTCTCCTGGGCCGAGTCCGTACACATTGGTCATGGTCCAGTTCAGCATGACCGCATAGCCCGCCGTGTCTCTGACAATGCCCTGGGCAGGGAGAAAATCGGTATCTGACTCATACGCACATGTTCAAAAGCACTTCAGGCAAATGTCCAGTTTATGTCACATCCTGAACAACACTCATAAGTTGGTAAAGTGGGCATGATATACTGTTTGTAGAGGAAACTGTGAGTTTGAGGATTCGTAAGGGAGGTAAAAAACAAAACACACTGTTAGGGATTCTAAAACACAACAGAGCATACAAGAGAAGTTCAGTTAGAGCGCGATTAATCTCTGCTCCGATAAAGCATCCAAGACACACACTATATGCACAGAGAGATATGTCCTCCCACAGAGCAAGTTGATGATATACCAGCATTCTCAGTCCAGAGCAGGTGATTACAAATCCATCTCGCAAATGGACACTGACGGCAGGGAGTAGCCTACACCTCATACCGCAACGCAGGTACTGAGGCGCATCGGAGACTCGTGGGAGAGCTATATTTTTGCTACTATGCAACTGTAAATAAAACCTCCTACGATAGGGTGTGTGTGTGTGAGAGTGTGTTTGTGTGTGTGCGCGTATGGCTTGGCTGGTGCCATATATCTCCTGGACACGTGTGTGAGAGCCTGTGTGTGTGTGTGTGTGTAAGAGAGAGAGAGAGAGACAGCTCCATAATAGAGGAGTTTAAGAGAGTGGGCCGAAACTCTCTCGCCAGCGGGCATACATTTCACGTTGCCCCCCCAGAGGTGTGTGAGACAGACAGAACTTCAGGCCTTTTTTTGCCTTTAATTTTCACTCTGCCTTCAGGCGACGTTCCACCTCCCCTCTCCTCCTCCCGCAACGGCCGCACATGTCATCTCAAACTTCTTTTCCTCTTCTTCTTCTTCTTCTTCTCTGTCAGTGATGCTAGCCGCGTTTGGCCTTCAAGCCTTCTTCGCTCTCCTCTCCCCCTCCAAAGCGGAGCCGGCTGACATTAATTAACAGGAATGTGATTACATGTCTGCCGCCAAGAGGAACGGTGAGAGTGGCGACGGCACAGTTGGGTTTCTCCGCAGTTCACCAAGGTCACGGATTTTTATGAGATATTAAAGGAGGGGGAAAAAAATGTAAAAGCCTCCTCAAATTATATCAGTCATCAGAAATTTAAATCACATGATGGCCTGGGATTTTGAAAATTATGCCTCATTCCTTGTTCCCCTGAGGACGTGGATTTGAATAACATCCCGAATTTGAATTTTAACTCTTCAAAAGGTGTTTTGAACAAAATGAAAGGATGGCGTAACAAATTATGGCAGCCCAATGTCTTCAGGAAGAGTGAACATCCAGGATTACATTGCTTCTACCAATATGCGCTTCAAACAGACAAAACAAAGCTACAATGTCATTGATCTTCAGGACGCCCTAAACACAAAGCATGGGGGTTCGGTTGGTACCAGTAAGAAAACAAACTCGCAGACCTCCAAAATAATTTGGTGAGGAGGAACCAGCCTGCGTCAAGCATCTCTTGAAAAACTATGTACCACTGAACATGAATATTTCCATTGGGGGAGACGTAGCGCAGTGGTAGCATCAGGGTCCATTACCATATCTCTATCTCTCTCTCTCTCCCTCTCTCTCACTTTTTTCTCTTTCTTTCTCCATTCTCCCCCTTCTGTTTCTCTTTTTTTCTTTCTCTCCCACCCTCCATCTCTTTCTCTCCCTCTTTCTCTCTCTCTTTCTCTTCATTCTTCCCTTCCCCCCATCTCTCTCTCTCTTTCTCTTCTCTCTCATTTCTTACTATACACTTTCATGTCCGTTAAAGGCTAAAAAAACAAACAAGAGATTTATATATGAATCCTTCTGTTACCTTGGGTGCGCCGGTTGTTCCAGAGGTGTAGAGGATATAGAGAGGGTGGTTAGCAGGGAGGGGGACACAGTCATGGGGCTGAGCCTTGGCCATCTCCTCGTCCCAGTCCAGACTCAGGTCAGGGTGCATGGACACCCTCTCCTGTGGAAGGAAGCATGTAGTTCCAGAACATCATTCAGGTGCATTACATAACATTACTATTATTCATAATTTAGCTGATACTCTAATCCAGCATTCAATTATACGCATTAAGGACACAAACATAACAATCTGAAGTTGATGAAAGCTGGATTGAGTGAGTGTCCCAACAAACTACCAGCTGGCTCATGGGGTCAAACTTCAAACTTACTTACTTAACAAGACTCATCACTTTGTTTAATTATTTTGTGTGAGAGGGACAGAAAAGTGGCCAAAAGGAAAATACAAGCACCACAGAAAGACGCGACAAAGCACGGGATTGGAAACTCCAGATAGCTGTCGGAGAGCAACCACAAGTTCCCCAGTGTATTGGTGTGACTGCTTTGAGACCAGACATGGTGCTGTATTCTGTGTATGAGCTGCGTATCATCTACTTTATTGAGCTAACTATTCCCTTTGAAGATGTGATAGAAGGAAGCCTTTGAAAGGAAAAAAGCTAAAGTATGCAGAATTGGTAGCATAAGTAAGGGAATGTGGCTGGCAAGCACACACAAGACTAGTGTAGATAGGTGTCAGCCATGACACTTCTCTGGGATTTTGGTCACAAAGCATGGTCACTGAAAGGAGCTGTAAAATAATTATCTGAGGCTGTTGAAAAGGCAAGCCATGGCTACGGCGCTCACAGACTACTTGGGGTCATGTTGTAACCTGAGCTGTCTCTGAGATATAGGAAATCTTGTTGCTGGGTTTCGAGGCATTTGTTGGTGCCCGTTTGAAGTGATCGGATTTTGTGGATCATAAACAGCCACAACAACAAAGAATAATGACCGCAGAATGTGTTGGTAGTTTTTGGTATTTGTTGGTTCCCACATCAATGGCATGCATTTTGTCTGGTTATGTTGCTGACTGTATCATAAACGGCCACAGCAACAAAGAGGAATGAAATGGCTCTTATAGGTGTTGGTATTAATTGGTAGTGATTAATTGTTAGTGTCTGTTTCAATTGGTAGTAATTTGTTAGTGTCCGTATCAATGGCTTGCGCTTTGTCTGTTTATGTTGTTGAAGAGGAATGAAATGCCTATTCCAACCAGACATAAAGCAATAGCTTTGTATCTGTTACTTTATTAAAAACACTATCGCAATCAGTCTCCATGGCAACAGCAGATGCATGTCGTTGTGCTCTCTTTTATTGCAACAAATAGTGAGCATCGATTGGAGTGAATAATTGATTCTTCATTTAGAGGCACTTAAAACTATATGGCAGTGACAGGATTAAGGAGGACAAAAGAAAACATAGAATTCAAAATTACTCCAAAAGGCCCTGAAATGAATTTAAAAATGTAGTTCTTTCTGGTGCGCTTAAGAAACAATTTTGCGCACCACACACACACACAAAAACAGTCATTTTGAAGGTGATTCAAGCAGAAACTCATTTCGGCAAGTTGGAGTGCAGACATATTATAGTAATTGGCTCCTGCTGCCGAAAGGAAATAGAGTGTCTTTCCCCATGAGGATGTGCGGGCACTCTTTACTTTTGGCTTTCTGCCTGATTCCAAAGGATGGTGAGAGGACTGGTCTGTGTGTGCATGCATAGGGCTGCAGCCCTAAAGCAAAACGGAGGCCATTTGCATTGTTATTGATTTTCACGCACAGGGGGTGTCACTGGATGAACTCTTTCCATCGACATCCCGGCTTAACTTCTCATCAGCCAGAGAACTTAAGCAGAGAGACTGCCCACCCTCCCGTCACATCATCAGGTGATAGTGGGTCAGTGTATGCGTGTGTGTGTGTGTGTGTGTTCTGTCAACAAAATCTGATTCCTTTTATTCATCTAACTTTCCTCCTTTACATTCACTTCCTAAGTTCTCTTGCATACACACACAGTGAGACTAAGGAGCAAAAGCATACACATACATGTCCACTGTCCACACACACACACACACACACACACACACCACACACACACTCGCCTGTGGGACACATACATACCCCCTCCAAACAATAAAAGCTGAAACGAGCTCAAAAAAGCAAGTGTGTGTATTTGTGTGTGTGCGTGTGTGTGTGTGTGTGTGTGCGCGCGCATGTGTGTGTGTGTGTGTGTGTGTGTGTTATAGATTATGGACCACACCCAGCCAAAGTCTAATCCCTCTCACATCTAATAACCCCTCTCTATAACAACTTCCTCATGTCTGCCTCATAAGGTGTATGAGATGAATGTTTGACAAAATCATCCATACCCTCATCCACCCCCCCCCCCCCCCACACACACACACACACACACAAACACACACATGTGGTCTGATTCACCAGCTCAAAGCCTCCTCCAAACACCAAAAGGTGAGCTGAAAAACTAAACCAAAGGCACAGAGCTCAAATGACTCACAGTGCATTTGGGCTGAGGTGACCCAGTGCTGTGCTGTGCTGTGCAGTGCATCAGGCTACAGGGGGATTCTGGGATTCCACGTGCAAACCTGCCTTTCAGAAGAGCTTTTTAAAAACAGACCACATAGCACACAGACTGCAGAGTGCGTCAGAACTATCTGGAGGCGAGGTATTGAGTTTTGGAGGACAAAAGCTGAGCTTCTGACTGGTGGAGGGCTGAGCCTGTATGTGCCTGTGTGTGTGTGTGTGTGTGTGTGTGTGTGTGCGCTCTGCTGATGGCCTGACTGACCTCAGAGGAGATTTTCACAGATACATTACAAATCCACACACACACACACACACACACACACACAGCTGCAATACAACACACACACACACACACACACACACACACACAAATACAATATATATATATATATATATATATATATATATATAGGCAGTGGTAGTGTGGTGGTTAAGGAGCTGGGCTAGCATGCAGTAGGCTGAAATAGTTGTGGGTTCATGACAAATTCCATCAAAAAAACCACCAACAAAGTAACCTGGTGTGGGCAAGAAACATCACCAACAGAACATGCAGATATATCCATACACACACACTATTACTGTGTCATGATGGAAGCTTGTGAGATGATATTCACTGAATGAGCAACTGAAACGCAATCAATTCAGTGAGTTAAACTGTATGAAAGGCATGCGTTGTCTGTTATAATGAATATCTTCTGTTGTGTGCAACAACATTCTGAGGCATTGGGTTTGGTGTGTGGCCAAGTCGAATTTTCATCTACAGAAAATGCCACAACAGAAAAGTGGTGTCATCACGCTATTATGACAATAACCGAGTCTATTTACACATACAATTCACTCCCACACACACATACATACACACACTAATCCCCGCTCCCACACATACACACTCACTCACTATCCCCACTCTCTCGCGCGCGCGCACACACACACACACACACACACACACACACACACACACACATCAGGGTCTCCTGGGCATCCACTCTCACCATGTTGGGCCTGTTGAAGATGAGCACTTTCTGGGGCTTGTGGCTGCTCAGTTCCAGGGCCTTCTCCACCAGAGGGATGTACTCCACCCTCCTGCCCGGCTCGATGCCAAACGACGCCGTCACAATCATCTTAGGCTGCAAGACACAAAACTCTGTCTGTAGTAGTCATTTCTGGTGATTTACAGTGTCAGCAATGAGCGACACTTTGTCAAAACTGAGATGCAGGACGTATGGTTTTTAGAACTTGGACTAACATTCAGGCGTTTAGCAGATGTTGGCTAGATTCATGCAAATCCGTGAGTAATACAATATAGCCTAAGTACTTTTTCAAATTTGAGTCAAATTTACATAATGTGTAAATGCATGTACAATATCTTAACAAAGATACTGACAGCCACAGACCTAACAATTTTGTCAAAGGAATACTGACCTGTACTCTGCAATACACAGACATAAGCACACCAGAAGACACGCTATGTTTAAGATGTTGACTACCGTCTTTTTTTAAGTAAAATATTACATGCTTTGGATAAATCATTCAGACAAGTATACAAGTGAATTTCATTATGATTTTTTTTTTATTATCTCTTTTGGATGATGCCAGTGAAGAACCCTTCAAAAAGGCAAAACATTTATATGCCAATTTCTTAATGTATACATCTTCTAAAGTGTTCATATCATATCTTGTCATAAGCTGTCACTGTTGCTATGTCAGTGGTCAACTCTTGAACAAAAGGATTACATTTAATCCATCATCTGGGAATGATTTGTCTGCCTACCCCACCACTAAATACAAGTGAATTTTAAGATGTCATACACAATATATCCTTCCATCTATCTATAGAGCTGATAAAACTACATCAAACTTAGTCAATTCCATTTAGCTTATATGGTAATTGAAACCATTATGAGTGATTTTATTACAGAAACCGCCGATTATAAAAAATAAAAAATACAATCCTCCCTGACTCAATGCCAAAGGAGATAGCTATCATATTGGAACAATACAAAATGCAACCCAGACTTTAATAACGTTAAAGTGCACTCACGGCATGGGTAGTGTTTCCATAATAAAGGCCTGAGTGCACCATTCACCACCTTATTTACCTGATGGACCTTAAAGCCTTTCAGAGACCTTCATCTTTGTAAAATATGGTCATTTTGTAAATGCATAATTAAATCAGCCCCCATCACTACTCTCTAGTACTACCAACACAGAAAAAGGAAGTTCTGCTCCAATTCCTAAGTGAATAGCTGATAGCACTTTACATTGAAATTAAATATGGTGATTATTGTGCCAATTAAAAAGGGAGCCCAGTGTCTCTCTAAATGAGAAACCTTTTCAACCTGAAAGTCATTAATCTCCTCAGCTCTTCGGAGCACCCAAAGAGGCTTTGCCCACATACTGTACTGTATACAACTAGCAGTCCTACTCTAACAGTGAATCAATGGACGAATTAATGTTTGTAACAAATTTGCATGCACGTTTGTATAACCAGTGGATCATACACAATGATCCTCCTGTGCCTACCTTAGCATGGTCGATACGAACAGACAGCTCCCTGGAAGCAAAGCCACCAAAGATGAGGCTGTGGGTTGCCCCTATTCTGGCACATGCCAACATGGCAAACATAGCCTGAGGCACCATGGGCATGTAGATGACCACCAGGTCCCCTTTCTTCACCCCATTTCTCAACAGGACACCAGCGAGCCGAGAAACCTGAATGAGGAGAAAATAACAGGTGTCAACAGATAGCAGGCATAACAAGAGGCATCATGCCAAACTTGCTTCTCACCAATGTAATATCAGGCTTTGCACAAAATATTTTAACTATGAATACTACAGTAAAAGAATATATGTTTAGTGTTTCCCCTCATATGATGCAAGACTCAAATAATATACCTCCTCCTGTAATTGCTTGTAGCTCAGTATGTGTTTTGTGTTGGTAACAGGGCTATCGTAGATGATAGCGGCCTGATTCCCTCTTCCGCTGTCCACATGCCGGTCCACTGCATTGTAACAGACGTTCAGCTTACCTCCAACAAACCTACACCATCAGCATATGAAATAAGCAAATCAAAGAGATATCACGTGTACTACACCAAGACAACTAATACTGTTTGTAATATTATCTTTATCAATTATTTTCTTGTAAGGTGAAAATGTGCTTTGTTTTGCTTTGAATTGCACACAGTGCACAGTGATGTTATAGACCTTAACCAATTAATATGTCTTGTTATAAATTAAAAATTAAAGTCGGGCCCTCCCTTCCACAATGCTAGGTGGCAGTAAAGGGATGCGCACTGAGACATGTTTTTTTTTTTTTTTTTTGCAACTGAGACATGTTGTAAACATGTGAAGTGGGCGGTGACGAAACATGATGCTGAACCAGAGTTGAACTCTTGCATAGAGAGAAGTGTTGGAAACAGCTGTTACGCAAACAATTCTGTGCACATACTCAGGAAACTAGAATTAACTTAAATGCAAGATAGCATTAAAGACGTTACCTAAACAAATTGTGCATATAGTTTCTTCTTCGCAAAGTAGCTTAACAGCTGAATCTGACACGAATCTAGCCTACATTATATTCTTGCTCGTGTTACTCGTGCCTTGCAACATGTGTAACGTTCAGAACTGCACACAGAACGTGAGATAACCCACCATTGCGGCAATACTATATCCGTCTTGTCCAAAAGCTGATGCCATGGTTCAAACCAATCGATATTTTGTGCAGCTGCGCTCCAGAATTTTTCAGGGTTATCCCTTGCTGTTGAGAAAGCGTCGTCGTACGCTGTTCTGGTCGAGAAGGAACGCATACATGGTCTATTGTGAAAGCGTCCTCCTCCTCCATGGACACTGTGTAAGTAAACAATTGGTTTGCATGTCTTTCGGTCCGTCTGTAGTGGAGTTGTAACACAACCAAAACCTCCAAAAGTCCTCCTTGCTCCCCACAACGTATGGTTAGATCCTAAATCATGTGAGTGCCTCACCTGCCCGACTTGAGTAAACAAAGCACGTTTTGTGTGCAAACTAGTTAAGCGGCTTGTTGAGAACACGCGCATTTCTGTAATGCACAATATTGCTTCAAGTTTTAGTTATAACTTTAAAAACACTGGTAACAACTACGGCAAGTCACACGAGAAGCTTCTCCTCATGAGAAGCTGTTTAGGGTTATCCAACAGGTAGATTACGACGCTCGATCGTCCAGAATTCCACGCAACTCACACTAATCTGCACCAAACAGACCCGAAAAGAACACCCGCAAATGCTTTTCGCCCGAAGTGAACTATGAACTGGATGTGATTGCTCAAGGATAAATTCGTAGGCGTGATGACAGACACTGGAGATTTCTATCTTGACTAACTACTGTATCACAGTCGACTTTCTGCAGTAGCCTACAAGAGACATGGAAGGTCTCTGAGATACTATCTGTATACCAGGAAAAGTACATTGAACATTGAAAATGCTGGTCAGTAAAGTTTGATAAAGAAATGGAGAATTAGTGCTTTGTTTGATACCAAGCGGTCAGGCAGACCAACAAAGATTTTAGCCTTGACTAGGGATTTAGTCAAATTTGCTGAAAGCAGCATGTTATGAATCAATTTTGGAGACAGTTTGTACAGCTCAAAAGCTGTGCATGGGCCACATTTGCACTGGAGTGGCCCTCACAGTCACCTGGCATCAATATCTGATACATTTTGGGACATGGAATTTATGGGACCTGGAGGCTTTAAAAAAAAGGGCAATAGTTTAAAAGTAATAATTAAAAGGGCAATAGTTTAAAAGTAATAATTAAAAGACAAAAAACAACATGGAATGATTACTCAGTGATAGTCAAGCACCCAGTGAACAGCAGCACTCATGGAGATTCTAAAGGGGGCAGTATAAACGTTTGGACAGGGATCATCTTCTTTATTGCTGTTTAGTTTAAAATCACTCTGATCAATTTATGAGCAACTGTATAGGCCTACTGTGGTAAGCAACCTAAATATTAATAATACAAATTTGTAAAAAAAAACTTCAATCAGCAACATTGATATTGAATATGAAATTGTTGGAAAAGATATCGGGTGAGTGCAGGTCACATTAATGCCGCTTAGCAGAACCTGCTCATCCTGAATGATAGTTTGGTTCTTGATAACCCTTTAACGAGAAATCACTTTTCTCCATTGTTGTAGCTACATTACAGTCCTTTTAAATATGGCCCTCCCAAGATGTATTTTAGGGACCACACACACAAACACACACACAGAGAGATAGAGAGTAATATACCATTACAATAACAAACATATACATATTTAAACTTCACACAAAGTAGCTGGCGTGTCATTCTTGGGACTTCTGGGTATTGGCTGCTGCCAGCTCAGGTAGTTGCTTGAGTACACAATATATCATAACTGTCATGTCTGATACACTCTCTGGCAATTACCCACAAGACTGCTGACTCCATGTAGAAAAAAAGAGACTCTGAACTTATTCTAGAACCTGGAAACAATGTGCCATTCATCAATCAGGTTGACACTTAAGTCTGACGTGATTTACAAATTGCTAGCCCAATGTTTTTCTATTAGCTGTTGCACTTCGATCAATGCTAAGTGCCTCATTCTGCTGTGCAGAGTGGGAAAGGATGTGGAAGTAAATTGTTTGAAATCTAATGGAAGAGAATGAGATAAAATGTTTTCTGGTCTCCGGAATTGCGACTCCACCGGCCTGTTTTGCTCACTAAGCAGGTTATCAATCAAAACTGCTAGGTTACCCTCAGTCATATCAAAATTACATTACTGCAAGGAAAGCAATTCAGCATAGTGCTCAAGGGTGGCGTGCCGTGGCGAATTCATACACTGGCAATGCCCGATGAAGGCACAGATGCATTTTGTTTTCCAAAAACTTCTCTGCAATCTTCAAAAGCAAATAAATGTAATTCTCCCAATACCAAAGCTCCCCACTTTAGGGCTATGAGGATCAGACCTTAATTGATTAAGAATATGCTGCTGCTTCTGCCTTACAAGTGGAAGCAGCAATAGGCCAGGTTTGTGTGTGCATGGATTTGCATGTACTGAGGTTATTTTGTCACGACTATAGGAGGCTCATGAATGACTACCACAGTGTTTACCCAGGGGATACTTGTCTTTCTTTCCCTTCTCCTCAGTGACAACTTTTGAGACGGAAATTGTGGCTCTGCAGCTCACTGCCTGTCCGTTCGGCCTGCGCCTCAATTCATCAAACGTAAGCAGCATGCTCTTGCATTGGGTAGTCAGGCCATAATTCTCTCAATAGCACAGGCATCTCTCTGTGAGAGTGCGAGACACACACACAGAGAGAGAGAGGGAGACAAATAAACAGTGGTTGCAAAACGTGCAGAATGCGCTCAATGATGTGCAGTCGGTAATGGTGGGGTTGGAGAACAAAGCCTTTGTGGATGATTAGGATGCCAAAGCACATTCAACCAACCTCCTTTCCCCCAAGCAGCCAACAAAAATCATTGGCATTTTGAGTGTGATTGAAGTTGTGCTATGCCATGATGCTATGACAAATATGGATAAAACTAGACCAGCGCCCTACAAAGCTAGTGTAAGGCTTAGGTTCTCTAATGAATTCACATGAAAACTACATTACACATATAAATCATGGCAAATGTGGATTTGTGTGGCAATGCCTGGCATAGTGATTGTGTGACTGAGGTTTCATCCCCATACTGAGCACATTACGCAGCAGTTTGGCGAGGGGTAATTCATTTCACTAATGTGTCATTAACTCCATCATCATTCCATCATCAGCGAGGGAGATCTCCCGCATCAGTATGCTGCTGTCAGGGCTCACTGTGGCCTGCGAGAGATAGCACTCAGAGAGCTGTCATCATGGCTGCCGAGTTGCTCAATGTGGGGCTTTTCTGCAGACTTGCCGCCAGGGAAAGATTAGCTGTTGAGAGGATCTTACCCCTGAAGGATAAACCTGTGATTTTTTTTTTCAGTTTCAATATACATTGTCAACATTTGAGAGGACTCACCGTCAACATCAGAATTTTTTTTTTAAATGTTTTGAAGTACTTACAAAAGTACAGTATACTCAAGTACCATCAAGTGTGTCCTCTGAGGGCAGCCAAGTAACTTCAGAGCATCAGCATACACTGTCAGACAAATGATGCTCCGTACAGTTCATCTCTTGTGTAGCATATAATATAGAATATCTATAGATATTCTATAGAATATCTGGGTTCATTGAATTCAACATAGAATTTTAGAACCTTAAATTGTTGCGGAACGAAATCTTATGTTAGAATGTTCAACAACCCACACCTTTAAAGGTTAATGTAATTTCCATGGAGGGAGGAGGGTTAGATGTTGACATGCCATGACCCAGTGACATGATCCTCCTCAAAGATCTCTCCAAATGCCTGGCTGGCAGTGGTTTAGCCTGTAGCCCTCAACTGTTTCAGAAGCCCCACTACCTGCCCGCTACAGCTGAGCTGAGCCAGGCTCAGGTGCACTCATGCATGGCCATGCTGATTGGGAGCAGCCACTCGCCTCGGCCCCCGCAGTGTTGGCGCAACACTTGTCACTCGATGAGGATGTCAGGCTGAAGCCTTGCCTGCAGTGGTAGGCACTGTGGAGCAGCGAGTGATATTCACAGGTTCTGGATTCTAGAATATCTGCAAAATGGGTCGTGTAAAATATTTCACTAGGAATGTTGTTTTTTTCTCTTCCTAAACTGATAAACAGGCTAATGTTTTCTTACATAACATAGAAGCTGCATTAGCAGTAATATCATGGCCACGTGGAGCCCTATAACAAAAATACTCGGTGACTACATTCTTATTGCTATTTTCCTCGCAAAATAGATTAAGATTAATAATAGGTAATAGTTGGAGCTATGCTATCTATTACCATAGCGTGGTCAGACACTGAACAGGACACTAGTGTCAGAACATATTAAGGCACCCTCTGATCAAAATATGTCTGGCATTTCAGTGGCATTTGAACACTAAATAAAAGTAGAGTGAATCAGATGCAGTCCTGTTTGTCCCTTGCCCTTTTTTCAGAATTGCCTGTGCTGTGTTTGTGTAAACTGTTGACCATCCTCCTTAAATATTTAGAAAGTTTGAGAGTGATCTAATAGCTTGTTTTTGTTGAGTACCACCCCCTCTTCCCATAATGATGTCCCTTACCTCTTTTATTTCTATTCTATGACATTATATACTCACAGAGCACATGCTAGCAGCCCTCAGGAGACGTGAGCATGGAAATTAAAAGTGTCTCCCTTGGTTCTGACGGAGTAAGAATTACCCGGAGTCATTGTATCAGTAACTTCTGTATACAGTTGTAGCCATGTCACACAACGCTAACCAGGGACAGGAATGCTCAAGGTTGGATTTGCTGACCCTGACCAAAGCCTTCAGGAGAATAAAAAATCTCCTGCCTCACATCAGCCTCTTGAAAATCTATATTTGTTCCTTGTTTCATCCAGTGTTTGTGTGTTTGCTAACTGCTTTGAGCCACACATCCATTCAGAAATCAATTCGCTTTCGTCGGGGAGGCCAGTGGCTTACTCAAGCCCTGATCCAGCCCTCTCTCTCTCTCTCTCTCTCTCTCTCACTCACTCTTTCTCTCTCACTCACTCTTTCTCTCTTTTTCTTGTCCAGCCCTCCCTCACTCCATCTTTATTTTTTTCCACTTGTAATTTTTAAAGGCAGTGATGTACTGTAGGACAGCAACCCATATGGCTGTGGGTGCATAATCTCCTCCTGTCCTCTTTCTCTCTGGCTCTAAGCCCTTTTCCCCATCTCTCTCTCTCTCTCTCTCTATCACTCTCTCTCACACTCTTCCTCTCTGTCTCTCTCGTTCTCTCTCTCTCTCCATTTATCTCCTCCCAACAACGATCTCTCCACATCTGTGAGTGGCTGAACAGGGCAAGAGCTCATCAGTACGTGTGCAATGCTTGTGTGTGGGATTTAATCGGTAGAAAAGGTCTGCGGTAATGAAAGCAAAGCTTTACGTGCAGTGATCAACTGGACCTAATTAATTAACAGAAACAGGTCTGCGAAAAAAGTGTTCCCTGAGATCACAGAACAACAGCGATCCATCTGCAAAAACAGCAACTTGTTGTGTCTTTAGAGAGAGAGGGCGTTGGTGTTGTTGTGACAGCCAGCGGGGTCTGTCAGCAAGTTTGCAATTATCTCCCCAAAGTGAGTGACATTTTTAAGAGCAATCAGAATTTAATTACTCTACTCTTTTTCCCATCCCTACCGTGGTCCCTAATCTTGACTAATGAAAAAACTGTGTGATGAGTTAATGCACATTCATCTCAGTCTCTGGTTTAATTACTCATTGTCAGCCATGCAAGACAACACACATGATTCTTTAAAGTGAATATATATATATATATATCAGAGGAGGCTCCTTCATTGAGGAAAGGGAGGAACACCCTCCCTAAAATTTCAAAGAAAAATAAAAAATATATAAAGTGAATTACTAATCTGATAAATTACTGTTAATATTACTATTTTTAACACTTTAAATGAACAAAATCGTTCCCCTAGGTCAAAATGCCAACAGCACCCCCTATCGCTATTGAAAATTACTGTATGGAGGAGCTTCCTCCATTATAAACGCCTCGGACCCCAGCGGCTCGTGAATCACGTCGTTTTCAATGGCCAAGGGAGGAAGCTCCTCCGTACAGTAATTTTCAATTGCGATAGGGGGTGCTGTTTTTAGCGGCAACGGTTCAAGAACGTTATCTGCAGTCTACGAACAGGGTTGCCAGATTGGGCGGTTTCCCGCCCAATTGGGCGGTTTTGCCATCTATTTTGCGGGCAAAAATGGGTTTGGGCGGGTGTATAAAAATTGGGCTGGTTTCGGATCAGTTCGGCGGGTTTTTGTAGCCTTAACAGAGGCACTTCAGACCCTTCTTCCAGCGACCGTTTCTGGTCAGCAGGCAGCAGTCTCTCACTCAGTCACTCACACACCCTCTGGCTGACGTGCCCCCTAAACTCACGACACTCTCAGCTCACGTCACCTTATGCATTCTAGCTATATAAATGGCATAGTGCATGGTATTTCCATAACCGCGAGATATGCGCTTCACAATGACGGCAATTAGTTGTTAGATATTCACAGCAGACAGTAAAGCCCAGCAGTAATTTATCCAAATTAACACATATGTCAAGTACCATTCATGATGTTGTCAAATATTGAAGTTGTGGGAAGTTTAAGCTGTATGTTTCTTTCGTCCCCCATGTCGTTTCATTTATCCCGGCCAGGAGGGACGAATGAAACAAAACGCACGTTCGATTTCTCCTTAAATAACTCCTGAATGGTTTTGTTCAGAGCTGAAAATGCAACGGTATTTGACAGAGGACAGATGTAGGTTGCTTGTGACAAAATATTAGCTTTCAGTGTTTTACGATGTCTTTGTAAATTACGTTTAATTAAAAAGTGTTTGAGTCCAGTTCTCCCCTATCCGGCGCAGACCGCCCTTCAAACACACAGCTCGCGGGGTTTTCAAACTTAGCTAGCTGACAATGTCAATATGCCAAAGTGGGCAAAGAGCATTTTCTCATTACAGTCAATCTCTTCATGAGTGTGCACACTGCTGAAAGATTACCTACGAGACAGGATGGACTTACCCCTTCTTTCAGGGTTGATGGATGTGCGCAGGTCTTGCGCGAATGGCTTGACATAGGACTACGGCCCACGTTCCGTCCAGCCCGACAGTTGTTGAGGAAGTTTGACAAAGCCTACTAGAACTTTTTTATTATTTTTAGGCCTAATAACAATTGCTCAAAGCGATTTTCACGAAGGGCCTAGGGCCATAGGCCTATGTTTTTTGTGGAGATGGCCCGCCATGTATGAACGTTCTGCTTCTGCAAAGAGCGCACTGACACCCCTGTTCGTTCAACGCGACTTTCATGAAAACTCTAGGTTTAACTGCCTGTCAGGTAGGCCTACTAATTGTTCTAAATTACAGGTGTCAAACTCAAGTTTGCCTTTAGCCTATATCTGGCGTATGAAAATATGTTTTGCGTGTATAGAGTTGCCATGCATGAACGCACTGCTTCTGCAAAGAGCGCACTGACACTGTCCTAAATAGCCTATTCAGCGCGATTTTCATGAAAACTCTAGGCCTAACTGCCTGTCTCAGGGAATAGATAGCGCCTAGGTATTAATTAATTGTTCTAAATCACAGGTGTCAGACTCAAGTTTAACTCAAGCCTTTAGCCTACATTTGGGGTAGGCCTATGAAAATATTTTTTGTGTAGCCTAGAGTTGGCCCACCAGTTATGAACGCACTGCCTCTGCAAAGAGTCGACACCCCTGTTCTATAATCAATGCGATTTTCATCTAATGTTATACATGAATATGCATGTGTCATGTTGCTATTATAAATAATTGAAATGTTGTGCGTTAGGCTATTTTGTATGTTCATATAGCCTACTGAATGCTTTTGTTTGAAGCGTCTATTGACACAAACACTCATTGATAGTCTACGTTTAGCCTATTGCATTATTTTCCGTAACATAAGCTTATAGAAGAATAGTCTGACGTCCGTGTAGCCTACTTTTGCGTTCATTTGATTGAATATTGTTTCTGAAATTGGATAGGCTAAGTCGAAAAATGGGTAATTTTAAAGCTTGTTAATGATTTCAATGTGTTCAAATGAGAAACAAGCAAAAGCAAATTTGGGCGGTTTTTTGTGCATTCTCGCGGTTTTTGACGAGGTTTTGGGCTGGAAAACCTTGCTGGCATCTGGCAACACTGTCTACGAATCTTATGTTGAATGGAAAGCTTGTTTGTTGTTTGCTCGTGAAATAAACTGTACAATGGAATCAGAGGACAATCTCAAATCTTTTATACATTCAAATACACTGCGAATACACTGATGTATGATGAATGTTTATCAAAGCAGGAAGACCAGCTCCAAAAAATCATTCCAAAACAAGATGGTAAGGCTAGTGTAGGCTACTGAATGCTACATAGTCAGACAAATAGGCTACTCATGGCTAACTGGTAACGTTAGCACAGAAAACAATCAGCCATAGCCTACTGCTGGCCTGTCACATACGTGGACAGTTCACTTGGTGATAAAACATTTTTGGATAGTTATGCGTTGTTATAATCATCCAAGTTATGCCTTAAAGGGACACCAGGCAACGTTTTCGTGTTAATTACTCATCTTCGTAAGTCGGTATATGGTTAAATGACTCATTACAGGGCGAATGAAGACTCTCTCGCCCGCCCCTACTGCCTGTAGGAAGAATATCCCGCTTGCAAGTTCAGTGTATCGTACCCGGCGACCGAAGCAGTTTCAGTTTCCATCCTGCATCCACAGCACAGAGGGAGGCTAATGAAACGCTAGCGATTGTTGCAAATGTGTGTATAATGGCAGAGCCGGCAAAGAAGCAGTGAAAACCCTTGACGGAAGATGCAAAGAAAAGGAAAAGAGCTTCAGACCGAGCGAGGGGGAGTTTCGTAGAGAAAAAGCATCAGGCTTGCCTGGTGTCCCTTTAACTAAACAATTGTTAAATAAGGTTCTTGTTGTTATGTTCTTGTTTTCACCGTTCTAAATGTATCTTTGGATGGTAACATTGTTAATGAATGTTTCAGACCATGATGCATTCCTTTAATGACGTCTTCAATAACATTTGCCTTTCGAGTATGCTTTCATAAATTCCCACTTAGCTATTACAACCTGTCTTTAAATTATAGGGATTTGGATTTAAAAACCATAGCATGTTACAAATAACCACATTTAAGGTCTATTTTTAATGGTAAATAGTTACATGGTTTTATAAAACAAGTGTCTATTTTTATTATTATAGACTTTTCTGCCAATGTATTACACTGAGCAAAACCTCCAGACTTTCCGTAATTTTGCACATCTGGAAAACAGTATTTCATAACTAGACCTACATATCTTCCCTGACTTCCCAGACCTACATTTACATTTATTTACATTTACATTTATTAATTTAGCACTATTATCCAAAGTGACTTATATATTTAAATTATATTACAAAGTCCATTGTGCCCAGACCCCCCCGAGAATGTCAGAACAGCATTTATTGCACAACATTGCCAGTTAAAATGCTACATAGTACATACTGCTGCTATAAATGTGTCTGGGTAGGCGGCCTACATACTCTATTGTTCACATATGCCACCAACACCACCACAACCTCACATTTGCCACTAACGCCAATCAAGCAGACATTCCTTCCTCCGTTATTTTTTTAACCACCAGCCGCCACTGATATATATATATATATATATATATATATATATATATATATATATTCCTCCATCTGGGCATGTTAAAAGTATAAACACCTGGTAGTTTCAAGGTGGAGTGAGGCACAAAGTGATATTGTCAGATATGCCATGAGCCCATGCCATGGTGGCTGGTTTGCATGCTAACTTTAAAGGAGGACTCCAGCTACAGCACTACACTCTGGGGGCATGTTTGTGAGCCCCCATGTTCATGCCCCCAGAGTGTGGCACTGTGGCTGCCTAGCTGCAGCAACTCCAGCTAGGTTTAGATTGTTTTCGTTTTTTTTTACTCGTGACCTCAGAAACGGAGATCTATGTGAAATCGGAGTTCTCCTTTAATGGATAGCTGGCCAACACAGAGCTTATGCGTTTTTTGACAAAATGTCATAACGGTTGCTTCTTCACATCTGGTTATATTTCTGGGTCATTTTTAAATATTTTAAACTTTGCTTGTGTGTTTATTCAACCTGAAAACACAGTGGGGGCATATGCATATGGTTGGTGAGGGACACAAGATGGTATCTTGGCATCATCTCCTTCTCTCTGGGCACTGGTGGGTGGTCATGCATGGGATTTGCCCCAGTCTAAGCCTGAGTAAGCATTAGTGGTAAGGGAGCGGAAACCCATAGCGAATAAAGGGGGAGCCCGCCAGTGCCCGTATGGAGTTTGGTTGGATCTTCTCTCCGCTGTGACATGCATAAGCATGGAGATTAATCTATAAAGCCTTCATCAGCCCTGATCCCAAGGCCATCACTAAGACCGGCCTAATGCTGCTCAGGGAGACCACAGCGGGGCCTAACCCTATGCAACTATTCAGTGATCATAACATTCACTAAGATTGTGTCACATTTTGTTGTCTATCTGCGTTCTTGTTTTATGTTTGAGTCTATTTATTTTATGGCAAAGATGGGCTAAAGCAAAGATAATCCTAAAACACACGCACATAAACATTGTCATATTCACGCGTCCAGCTTTACTCTTCACTCACATGCCGGGGACCTACATAACCTCCACTGCACAGTAGATGCGCGCAATCACGTACATACACTCTGTCATCACTGCGTGTTGTTTATTCTCTCGTCACCTTGTTTCACTGGGCATTCAGAGATGAGTATGGAGTGGTGAAAGGGAGGTAATCCCTGCTCCCTCCCCGCCGCTAAACGCTTTCTCTCTCTCCCTTTCGCCCTCTCTCTCTCGTCCTCGCTCCTTCCGTTCATTCCCGTTCAGTGGAACGTCTGATGCTGTAGCTCCACTAGTCCGCTCTCTTCGCTAACAGCAGTCATGGCGACAGTGGTCCAACCGCTCACTCTGGAGCGAGGTAAGACAATATTTTAACATATAATAAGCGCATCTATTTGGGTTTTCTGCAGTCTACTGACCAGTAATAGTGTGGAAAGTTGCCATTAAAGACCGTGTTTGCTGAGTGGATTTGGAAGAGATTCGCATGCGTTGATATTGTTTTCTTCAGTCCTTTCACGAGCGTTTTGACGTTTGTATAATAAAATACATAACTCACGGTCAATTAGTGCGTATTCAAGGCCTTCAAATGGCTGTGTGCGTTTCATCACTTAAAAGATGGAATTATCAGCATTGTTTACACATTGTTATTCTTTACTCAAACGGTAATATATGCTACCCTAATGGCGGATATAGCCTAATTTTATTTCACAGTGTAGTTCCTGATTTTGGTGCCAATGGATATACAAAATGTATGTTTGTGGATTTCCCATGGTCAAACTTTGTCACATCAACATAATGTCAGTTTTACATAGGTATAGGTACGGCCAGCTGTTGGCCATCGGGCTGTATAAGTAGGTCAAAATTAGGAGCCTTTTCTCCAAAGTGTGATGGAGAATATTCGGGTTTAAATCTTAGAATCATCGGCAAAGTATAGACCATAGAATTGTCTAAGTACACCTACAGCTCTAGTCTATCGGCTATTCATACCTGGTAATCTCTTCGATTTGTGAGTAAACATCACATAGAAGGAAGGCAGCCTGGTGGCCATGGCGAATGGTGATAACTCACTCATGAATGTCAGCAAGTCAAATGGAAAGTATTTCTCAGGTGGGAGAAAAAACTTTAGGGCCATGCACATGGCTGAAGAAGTCTAATGAGCCATTATGCTTTCGCATTGACAAGCGCGCAGACTGCTGTATGTAGGGCGTAAAGAGCGGTATTGAAATACAATACAGTGCGAGTGTCATACAAACCAAGTGGATAGCCATGAGTTAAAAATAGCGGTACGGGGTAGTCCTGCTTCCGGGGTAGTTGACTGATATTAATTATTTGGTATAGAATAACCATTAATTGTAGTCTATGTGTTGCGTCCCTGCTTTTAAGAGGCCAAATTTTGATAATGCCCATTGGCAGCAATGGAGAGAGAGAGAGATACTCGCATCAGCACCGTGCAAGCTCACTTCAATGATATTAGTGTAATCTCATCATAATAACGACCGGAGGCATTATATTTGAAACGACCAAGACGATCGAGTTTTAAACCAGGCAAAACAATGAGCTGTAATAGCAGCAGCGTCCATGTAAACGACGACGGCTATACTCGTTTGCATAAGTGGACAACGATATGAAAATACCGCCATTGGACTGAGGGTAAAACGCAGTCATTGAAGCGTGATGGGAGTCACAGATACGGATAGTCTTCAACGCGAGTTGCGCTTGAACGTGGAGTGAAAGCGGCATTTGAGCGGCTAAAACGTAACAGCGAGCGCTGCTGAACAAGAAGTCCTTTAGAGAAATTACTTGTCCGCCTACCACTCAGCCCTGTTGGAGAAACAACTCGACAATTATGAGGGAAGACAAACACTTTTTGTTTGCAGAGATGCCTCTAATGAGTGGCCATTATGGCGTTCTGCTGAACTGAAGCTGAAAGTCTAACGTGTAAATATCAAGCGAGCATCCAAGCGTTTCACTTGACAAGTAGGCTAGCCTACAGTACCAGGAGAACGCAGAGGGGAATACCGGTAATAGAGCGAAAGAATAGGCTACTGTCAATAAATCAGATAGGTATCAGAAGCAAAGGAAGGGTTGAGATAGGATAAGGGCTGGGTATGTTTGTTAAAATTGTGCTTCCTAGTATTGTCTGAGGGTAGGCTACATCCAACAGATTCAGTTCCTGAGAGTTCAGAGAAGAGGAAGGGACATCATTTAAACTTATTTGGCTGTTGCCCTTGGTAGACTCAGCGTGGTATTTTCACACTACATTCAAAGTAACACAATGAAGCTCTTTTCGACAATTTTCAAAATACATTCAGCTCCAATCCATCTAAAACCTTCAAAAATGGCCATGACTCATGCTCCTACCTGTGACATTTTCACATAGTGCAATATCATTGTCAATGTCAGAGACTCCATTCTCCATATTGTAAGTCAGTATAGCATCTAAGTCAGTTTACAATCTGGTATGTCTAAGGTAAAAATAGTGTTGCTTTAAAAGAATATTCACCTTTCAATCATTTCCCAAACATTAAGATATTGAGTCAGGCCTGTAGTCCTTTATTTATTCATTCATTCAGTAATGATTGTATGGATGAAGCAGTAGGTCCCTGGTTGTACAATAGCATTTTGGTTGAGAGTGTGTGCATTAGTTTATAACATTTATTCGAGGATAAATGGACTTCCTCAATAAATTCTGTCTCTTTGTCGTGGACATTCTTTGACAAGCATTGTAAGCCTGTGGGGGTTTGCCATGAAGGCAAGCACAGCTTGGAAGAGACTTTGCAGGCTGATGTCACCTTCATGTGCTGTGTTGTGTCATGCTGTTCCACTGACAATTTGAAATGCTGTATTGTCAAACCAAAAGACAGGGAAACAGACAGAGAGAGAGCAAGAGAGAGAGAAAGAGAGAGAGGCAAAGCAATCTGCAGGAAGAGGGTTTCCAAACATTTCCTGTATGTTCTGCTTCACAGTTAGTAGGCCTACATAAGGAAGCAAGTTATTCACTCACACATTTTGTGACAGTGGTTTAGGATCACTTAAAGCACTGTAGTTCTTTTACCTTGAAATAGCACCATCAAACTCATTTTGATGCCACTATGCTGACTTAAAATGAGCAGAATGGAGTCTTTGGCATTGCCAATGTGTGCCCAGAACGCCGGTTATTACAAGTTCTTCTCGCTAAATGGGTACCCAGTATGTAGAAAACTGACAAAAAGGGGAATTCCTACATTATGTTATTTTAAAACCTGGGGACCAGACCTTCTTCATGCATGGCGCCAAGGATATGGAAACAGGCTTGGCCTCTCATTAGAAGTCGCTGTTAATGACTGCCCACCTATAGGGCCAATCTGACAACACTACTGGTAGGAGGCCGTGGATAAAAGTCAGTAGATCTGCCTGGTGTATAAGGCAGCCATGTTGAATCCACAGTGAGCTGTCTATACTGTATGTTCTAATTAGGTATGCATTGCCATGCAGGTTTGATCTGCTAATTTGTTTAAGATGGACCTCCTCAGAGCCATTCGTTTGGGTGCAGAGAAAGCAATCCAACACCGAAAGGTCGTTTGTGCTTGGAAATTCCTAATGGTCGTCCTCAGCCAAAAGGAGAGATTTATTTGCCCTCTATTGTCAGGAAATGTCACGGCGGGGCCAATTAGTGCTAATTCACCCTGTATGGGGGAATTGATCAAATGAGCTGCGCAGGTCTTAAACGGAGGCCCCGTCGTGACTTTGGCCTTGTGTTTGGGTAGACCCCCTGCCAGTGCCAGTTCCGGTCTTGGAAGAAGGATGCAAGGAGTGTGTGTTTGTGTGTGTGTAGGTTTTGGAGGAAAGCTTGACCCAACTCGGATGCCCTCAGTGTTGGAGAGCGAGCAGATGGTGTGCTCCCTCACATGCCCCAAGAACTCTCACACAGCCGTGCATAGAGTGAGTCAGGCGCCAATGGGACAAAAAGGCCCCCGCACACAAGCTTATCGACATGGAGGCAAAGGACATTGTCCTCTGCGTACTGGGATGCATCGTCGGTAATGCTGTGTTAACAGGAAGTTGCCCTGGTGATCTAAAAGATCTTTTCATAAGCAGAGTCATTTCCTGTAATCATTTCCCTTTGCTTGTGTTCAATTAGCATCGCTCAGCTTGTATAATGGACACTGTAATGTCATTAGGCTCTGGCTGGACAGCACAGTGGTTATTGTTTCTCTTTCACGCTAAGCTAGTCTAGAGCACATGAATGAACTGTAGATCAGTAGCCATGCTAGGAGGTTAGCGTATAACCAACAGTTTAGGGTCACTGACACAGAGCTCACAAGATACAGGGGTTAATCTAATCCATGAGTCATGTGTTTGACCTTTACATAGGATAAAATATTTGCTAAAAGAACAAAATCGCGAAGAGAGAATTATGGGGATTTTTCTCAGGGTTGTCATGGGGAAATTTGAGACTAGATATTATTAACTATGCTTTGTTATCGAAGCTAATGTGAAAATATGCAAAACCGAGAGGCAGCCTGTTAATTAATTTAGAAAGGCTAAGACAGAATAAATTTGAGTTAATTCTAGGCTTAGGAAAGACTTGAGGCAGGGTCCAGATATCACTTCAGTGCAAAATTTCTTGTTTTCGTTATGATGATGATGATGATGATGGTGATAAAGCTGCATTATGACAAAACGTATTGGCAGTCTGTATTAGTAATGAGATATTTTGTATTATAAAGTTATGCGATCCTTAATCAGCTTTAAATATGTAAATGTCTAAAACATTGGCTGTAGCCTTCTACATATTCAGCACAAAAGTACACAAAGATAACATGGCACTTAAAGTTTTTTTTTTTTTTTTTTATGAAATAAGAGTTATTGCAAAATGAACAGTATTATTTGGGAAATGGATTGCGAAGTCATATTGTTGGAAGATATCGCATGGGTCTGACAAGGAAATCCCTGGAAATATCTGAGTACATTATACTTGTTTCACAGCCTAGGCTGGAGTGTTTTTTACACGTCTATAGGCTACTGATGTTTCACCAGTAGCGCTCTGAGAGTTTTAGAAATGAAGGCGTGTCCACCATGCAGCAGCATGTTATAAACTTGTCTAACCTCCAGCATGGTGTGCTATAAATATTTCATGCCCTGTTGTAGCGGAGTTTTATTTTTCTGAAAGCATGGTTATTGCTATTGTGGTTATCGCTTGGTATTCTGTGTTCAAGCTGCTCTTAGCCAGAACTTCTGAACACTTGATCACGCCCCAGCTTGTAGTGAAAGGGAAGAAATTCTCCATAAAAAAAGACATTGCAGGATTTTTGTTATTGTGGAATGCTACTGTATATGGTCAAACATTTCCAGTTGAGATTGTCTCAATATGTCACCAAAGCACGTACAGATGAAACAGGGGAGGAAGCCTTCACACAGAGATGAAAGTGCTTCTTAGACATGCTGTGTAGAAATGTTGTGTCTCATGAACTGGTGGGAGTGTGTGTGGTGTGACTGACCTGGAGGTGCAGCAGTTGAAGTTTGGGAGCATTGCACAGCGGGGGAAGCCTGGGGGGCCACCAGATGTGTCTAGCATCTGGTGGCCCCCTACTGTTTCATAATGGGGTGTAAGATGGAGGCGGGGGGTAGGGGGGGGGTCGTATCGTTATTGCTGACTCCACAAATTGATGAGTTTAAACAGTGAGCGGGCTCTTGGTGGACTCCCATCATGCATGTAAACAGTGTCCTGCTGTGCCTGCCTTCCAATCACCACACATAAAAAAAACCTCGCCAAAGCTCAGCCGGAAAAAAAATAAAGCAGAAGAAGCCCCTACTACTACTAGAAGTGGATAACGCTAAGAGCCTCTGAGCATAGATTATCTGGTCACCATCGAGAGGAGAGGCAAAGGTTTAAAATATAGACCCTTTCAACAATAAAAACAAAAACAATGCTTGAACATTCTATTTGGTTCCCAATAGAGTGTCCCAGTGACTTCCGTTTTACTTCCGCTACAAGGGATCTATCTTTCAAAAAAATATGAACGGGAGTTAATGGAGAGATAACAATTATTTTTTGGTCCAGTTTGAATTGTGCCACGAATTTCACATATGATGTGTGTGAATTTAAAAGATAATTTTTCACGTCAAGAAAGTACTGTTGTTCGATTCAATCGTTCGATAGTCTCGAACAATGTACGTCACCAACGTAATGAAACTATAAAATTAGCTGTTATGCTAGTTAACGGTTGCATCTTGCTGCCTGCTATGTCACTTAACAGTATCTAATGTACAGTCTATGGACGAATACAACTTACCTGATGTGTTTAATCTTCTGACTCATGGTATTTTCATCGGCAAGGAAAGCCCAATTAAGACCTCTTGCTGGTATGCTTGTACACTAGTGTGGCTGTGAAAGAGCTAACTGATGGATTTGTAGTCGTTGGAATTACGATCTTTCACAATGTTGTAATTTAATAGATACGAAACTGCAAATGTCTTTACATGAAAAATTTTCTTTAAAATTGACAAACATATGACAAACAAATCCATCAGTTAGCTCTTTCACAGCCACACTAGTGTACAAGCATACCAGCAACAGGTCTTAATTGGGCTTTCCTTGCCGATGAAAATACCATGAGTAGCACTTTCAAGGCACAAGTCAACCGGGACCAGAAAATAATTGACTGGCGTTCAACATTTTTTGAAAGATAGGTCCCACGGAGGCAAACGGAAGGGGCGTCACTGGGACACTATATCTACTTCCTCTGCATTAAGATAACTATGGAATGTTAAAACGGAAGCCTTGTGGGGCCAATTATGATGCTGATAATGGAACTCTCTTGAAAGGGTCTATATTCTTTGTGTGTTTTCTCTTCAGCTGCGTGAGTATTCATAGACCCTGCCTGTACCATGCCTGACATGTGGGCGGGTAAGAGTATATTTAGCTCGGCATGAAATTACACACTTATGTCAGTCAGTTTCAGCCTCACACTGATCTCATGTAGTATTGGAAGGAGGGAAATTAGCGCTGCGCAGACCCCCGCGCCCTCTTCCAGTCAGCCAGGTAATCATGTTACCTCACTCAAGGTCAAAGAATGCATCCAGCCCTTGTAGCTGCACCTCTCTAATGATGGTGCCGCTTAGCACTTGAACTGATGGATTCTTTTGAGCTACAAGACGGTACTCTGGGATCTCCTCAGTAGAATGACATTGTGAGGATTTAGTGTGTGTGTGTGTGTGTGTGTGTGTGTGTGCACATGTGTGTATGTGTGTGTGCACGTGTGTGTGTATGCGTGTGTGTCAATTGGCTTTTCCATGGGCCACAAATCACCACTCAGCTACCATGCAAATCTTCTTTCAATTTTGTTTCGCTGTATGCCCCCAGGATGAAGCTTGTGTCTTAGACACTGAGTCATACCGGAGCTCTGTTAAAGGTGCTACGCGTTAAAAAAAAGCCCATATTTTATACGGCAGGTGAAGGCAAGGTATATTAGCATTGAAATGTGCAGTCGTTTCCTGAGTCACAATCGCATGAAATAAAACTCAAATTTGTGTCTTGTAGAGGAGCTGTTCTGGATTTATATCTGTGTATACTGTCGAGCAACAAACAATCAGAGTGAGACAAGCCGAGAAGTGACAGATGGATGTGGCCTGGAGGGTATCATTATCTCAGCCGGAACTTTGGGAATAGCGGAGAAACACTTCCCTGGTTCTTCTGCTCATTTCCTCGCTCTGATCTCAAATCACTGCGTTACAAAGTAATTGGTATGCAGTGTCATGAATCCAATATTAGACTTTATATTGGGACAGAGAAGCAGGTGGTTTTCATTTTGCTTTTGGTATTACTTGAAATGTTTTGTGGATTTTCTGTTTACCTGCACTTGAAATTGGTTAAGTCTTGCTTCAGTCCAGCCACTGAATACAGGGTACTTGATCAGAATCCAGCAATGAAATGGAAATAGATTTCACAAAGTGTTGGATCGGTGGAATTCATTTCATGTTTCTGACCTCTGAGTGAAACTCTGCAAATGTCAGTCCACTTTTAGAAACCTTGTTTCGGATATATGCCTGTGCCTGAACTAGGTTTTATTGCCACCGATAACATCAGGAATGCAGAAGCTTGCTCCATACAATACCTTTGACATTTTCACATTCACAGATTAAATCCCAGTATCTGACATTACATGAGCCTGGTGATGAAGACATCCTTTGGGTTAAATGCTCACAGAGCTCCCAAGTCTTTGTAAAACAGAAATGCAGAAACTAACTGCTGAACATTTTGTTAAACTCCTGACAAAGATTAGGGAATAAAAGTGCAACTCCAGAGCCCGAGAGAATAAAAAAAAAAAGCACTGAGCCTGCACCAGAGCTCTGTAAAGCATAGCCTCTAAATAGCTGAAACCGTCCAAGCCCTTGATGTGGATAAAGAAATTGGTGTTAATGAGCTGAAGATAGCGAGGGCTAGAGGAGAGAACGTTCGCTCTCTCTCTCGCTCTGTCTCACTCACACTGTCCTCCGACCTTCTCATAATGAGGGATAAATTCCTATAAAATGTACAGTACAGGGACCCCACCCCCACCCTTTCGTTCACCTCCTTGTGCTGGTTGGAAAGCTACCAGCTCTTTTATGTGGCCCGTCATTAGGACCACAGCTCAAACTTTCTGTTGCGTAATGACTGGTGCACTTGGGTGGGTGGTGGGATGGGGAGCCACTTGACTTGATGAGGCAAAGCTGAGTGTGGTGGGTTGTTGAAGAGCCTGGAGAGACTTTGATGAGATCCTGAAATGTGGAACAGCTACTGTGGCAGACAGCGCAGAGTTAGCGCAGCTGCAAATTGTTCCTGGATTACGTACAACAATTTCAGTGGCTCCCTCTGTTCTAATTAGCTGTACTGTCATCCATTCTGTGAAGACAGCTGTCTGAACTAGGGAACATTTTCTCAAATGCGATGTGATGTCTCTCTCATTTGAGATGTCAGAAGCAATTGCTGCTGAAGTGCACAAAAGTTTAAAAGGGAAGGTTAGTTGATCTTTTGGACAGGAAATATTAGAATAGCTTGGAAAGTCTTTCTCAATTGATCAGTTCAATTTTTTACCCCATACATCTTGTCTGGACTTGCTTGAGCTATAAACGCTGATTTGTAATAAATGTTGGATCCAGAGATGTTAGCCTTCCCTCTGAAGATGACCTCTATTTGTCAATTCAGGGCCCTGGGCTAAAATGAGAATTTAGTACATGTCATTATATCTCAATTCATGTGCTCTCTGATACTCAGACTTATTTTATGGAAACTGTTTAACATTTGGTGCTGCATTTCAGGGCATATACAATTTCTGCTAGCGTAACCTTTATTTAGAACACTGAAACAACAGTCAGCTGTAAGTTGAGTTTCCGAGCACATCCCCATAAAGAGATGTCTCTTTGTCTACATCAACACTTTGGTAGTAGAACAGATTTAAGCTAGCCTGAATGAAATACTGATACAGCCATCCAGGCAACAGTTGTTGCAGTCTTTCCTGACCATGTTGGTTTCCTAGGCTGTAATAGGTTTTGTGTGTCTCACTGCCTTAGCTGTTATTGGTTTCTCTCTGAGCAAGAGTACCCTTCTTGTCTTTGGTTTTGCAAGTAAATAAAATCACAGGGGTGTTCAGAAGTGTGATCTGCAACAGAATTTTTAGTGAAGTCAGGTTAACATGATTTTTCTAGTATTAATTAGTGTAAATGAAAGTTGATGTGGTTAACATGAGTTTTGCAGTAGGGCAGTTTCACGCAAAACTGTCACGTCCATAACGCCAACTAAATACCATAGCATTGTGTTGGCATTATGGATGTGACAGTTTTACGTGGAATTGCCCAGTATTAATTAGTGGTTAAATGAAAGTTGATGTGATTGTGGTCAGAGATGCGCTTAAAGTCGATGAGCAGAGGCCAGCGTTTGAGGAAGACACATTTACTTTTCATTTCGTTTCTTTTAATGTTTTTTAAAACATTCCAAATTGTTTG
>NW_027468664.1:17322890-17325390 GCF_046254945.1 Alosa pseudoharengus
AAAACACACCAAACTCTTACATTTCTACAGCATAGCATGCAAACACACACGCACACACACACACACACACACACACACATCCACACATCCACACAAACACACACATCCACACACTGACTGGCTCATTCGTAGACTTACACAGTTGCATATTCAGACACATACACATACACACACACACACACACACACACACACACACACACACGTACAGTGGCACAGAGCCTCAGTGCTCCTGACTGCTGAAATAGATCTGGGTTAATGAAAGCACACTATGGCCAAGAGCCACCGATCCAGAGAGCAGCAAGAGTGCCCCCTCAGGGAGAAACACTCACAGGAGAGGGTGGGGGGAGAGAGGGAGACGGAATGAGAGAGGGATGGGGCAGCAAGAGAATAAGAGAAAGCGAGAGAGAGGGAGTGAATATGGAGAGTGGGGAGAGAGAGAAAAAAGAAAGAAGGAAGAAGGGGGCAGATAGAGAGCCCAAGCATATGAGAATCTAGAGAAAGTGAGAGAGAGACTAACACAATAGAGATTTAGAGAGAGAGAGAGGAAGAAACACAACAGAGAGAAAATAACAGAGGTGAAATGTGAAAGAGTTGCTGCAGGTGCAGCACAGGAGTGCTGTGCAGAAGATGAGAGTGGAGCATTTTTCCACAGATGGCACACCAAGAGAGGAAGAGGAGGAAGAGAGAAGATGGAAGGATCAGGAGATAAAAGGAGAAAAAAAAGGTCAAGTGTGAAACAGTATAGCACAGGAGGGAGGAGAGGAAGAGGGAGAGAGAGCAAGAGAGCAGGGCAATGCTGCATGGCACGCCACGAGAGAGAAAAAACACAGGGAGAGAGGGAGGGAGGGAGGGGAAGGAAAGACTGAGAGAGCGAATGAGGGGAAGGAAAGAGGAAGCCCTGAGGATGCGGCTGCTGCCACGAGAGCTATCCCAGGAGTCTGCATGCAGGCACTCATAGCTTTCTCTCTCTCTTCCTCTCTCTCTCTCTCTCTCTCTCTCTCTCCCTCTCTCACACACACACACACACACACACACACACACACACACATACACACACACACCACCCCTCCATGTTTCACTCCTCCATTATGGCCATGTTTATGCCTTGGCGTCTGAGTACTGTTAAAACAGCAGCAAAAAACACACACACAATACTCTCAGCGAGATAAGATTTTTTTATGAGCACATCTTGTTTTAAGCATAAATGCTCTCAGTTTTTTTGCAATTAGCATTCACACACCAGGCCCCTGCTATTACAGTCTCTGAGATTATAGCACTCTGTACCATTGGCTGTTGATTTCTCCTCATTAAACTTAATAGCAAATCACAATGTCTCTCCTGAGTTAATGCCAAGCAATCCATGTCAGTGCCTTAAAGAATCTTTAAATGACGCTTGTAGTACCCTACAAGTACCCTTTATATTAATACGTCTTATTATTACCAGATAAATGTAGACTTAGAGTCATAGATTTATGATTAGGGATAGGAACTTACAACTATTTGTAAAAATAAATGTGAGTGAATGAATTAATTTGGCCATGTTTGGTCTGTTTTTATACATTGGTAAAATCATTATTATGCTGAAATGTATTGTGAGTTGGTAGGACACTTAATCAATGAAATGGCGAGCCTCGTAATGACTGCTAATGAACTCAGAGTTCATTAGGTTTCATTTCATTGTCTTAATGCAATTTAAACACATCATTACACCAAGAAAACAAAGTGAGAGTTGTTGTTTTAAACAGGCATTTTTCCTGAGATGTAATTTGATTGCCTATTGAATAATTCAGTGGAGAGTCATAAATCCAATTTAGGCTTCAGCTGGATTGTACATGCAGTTTAAAGTGTTGCTGACTGAAATAGCCTGACCTTTATTGTTATGCATGTGAGTCTCCAATGCAATTATCGGAGTACATTGTGTGCCTTGGAAGTGGTATCAAATTCTCTGTATCTTATGACTGTCAAGATGTAAATCCACTGTCTATGGAAATGCTTTGAGAGCTCCTGACATTATTAAGTGTAACCCCCACCCAACCTGTTATTGTTTCAGGTTTAATGGAATTGGAAAGTTTACTCTGTTATGTATATGTGCAATTGTTCATGTCTAATCAAAACATTTTGATTGGAACAAGGTGGCAAACGTGGTACAATATACTTAACAATATGTGTATTACCAACACCCACAAACCAGATACTGCTCTAGGAAACTATACATTGTATAACCTTCTGCTTTTGTCAACAACTAGTAAAAGCTAGTTTTGTGCTTCAGGATCCCTGTATCTTCATTTGTTGAGATGATTAGGTGTGTTTTGCTGCTATAGCTCTGTTCAAACATGATGGCATTATTGGAGTTCTTTTCGCTCTATGTCGGAACCATTGTTATCATGGGAGATCAGGACAAGCTATATTGAGCGGGAAAATGCTAGGGCCTTAATAGGGTATAGTAAAGGTGATTTAGTGAGGTTATGTGGGACCTCCATATTGGATCTATTCATTCT
>NW_027468664.1:17330390-17352890 GCF_046254945.1 Alosa pseudoharengus
ATGCTTGCTTTGCCAGAGGTATTACCCGGGAGACTGAGCTCTTTGGGAGTCCATTCATTTTAGTAGCACTCTAATTGAATCAATTCAGACTCTCATTCCGCCACAGCAGGTTTTGTAATTGCGTTCCTTCAGGAGAGATGAGAGACTGCTTTCAGCATTGGCTCCTTTTACCAAGGCTAGCTCCATGGTTCTTGGTTCCGCTGGGTCAAATGAATATTAGGCCGGGTACAATATTGCACATGATTTATAGTATTATTCTTTACTTCTTATTTATGTAAAGTATGTTGAATTGCTCCTGCGTATGAAGTGTGCTATATTGCTAAATAAATAAACTTGCCTTGTCTTACAGTATTAGATGGTTGTATTGTCTTTAAAGCCATAATGCAATGTATTGACACAACACACTTACAATAATGCAAATATTTTTCACGTGTAAGATATAAATTATAAAAGATTGAAAGCATGCCATACAAACATTTTATCTGAATATGTGGATGTATGGAAGTGCAGTAACTGTAGCTTGTTCATATTTTAATCATATTTTAATCATATTGTTCATATTTTAAGTCACCATGACTCTCTTCTCTTTGTGGCTAGATAGCATCTAAAGCATAAATAAGTTCACCTTGAATTGTTTAGACTGAAGTGCAGGGGGGTCGACTCAGAGTCATGAAATGGTGGGGGTGAAAGACATACTGAATACCAGCCTAGGGGAGTGTGTTGTTCACCTAATTAACACACGGAGGAAGTGTGAGTGTAAGTTCACAGATAAGAGAACCGTGAGAATCCTGTGTTTCTCACCCAGAAAAGGTACACGGTAGAGGAGTAACTTTAAAGTTCAAACTCAAAACTTGCGGGAAAAGCAAAAGCCAGAGCCTGAGAAAAAGTACCGGTACTGTTTCCGTACTCCTATTTTCCCCCCGAAACAGAAAGAGCTCAATAGAGGCGAAGCTGACTGACAACTGACAGGCACCAGTAGCAGCAACTGGGGATCAGTAGAGAGAACTGCCCTTGACTCTGTGAGTCTGAGACTGAAGCCTGATATTGATTTCCAACATGTGAGCTTCCAGGCTCACACAAATAGGTTCTCTCTCTCTCTCTTTCTCTCTTTCTCTCTCTCTCTCTCTCTCTCTCTCTCTCTCTCTCTCATACACACACAAACAACAAAACAGAGGATGTTTTTTGAATGCTACCTGGAACAGTAATTTGCTCTTTGCTGATCTAAGTCATTCATTAGACATTCTGAACCACAAGGTTACATCCTGACATACTCTGTAGGATCAAACTGTCCAGTGTCCGTTATACCCTACCCTATACCCTCACTCCAAAAGCACATGTTCCGTGCCACTCTTCAGAGCCTATGCCTCCAGCCATGACAGAGAGCCTATGTTCCGAGCCCCTCTTTAGAACCAATACCTTCACTCCAAAGACCATATGCTCAGAACCACTCTTCAGAACCCATGCCTTCAGATGCTCCTAAGAGCATTATAGATTTCAACCCAACCATTCCGAGCCACTCCAAAGAGCATACGTTCTGAGGTATAGCCACTCTTTAGAACTAATGCCTTGATCTGCTCCACGGAACTAATGTTCCTATCGAGCCGAGCCGCGTTGAGCCTTGGGGAAGAAATGGCCACCGGACAGGAGAGATCCCGGTGGCAAACCGGTGTAGGGGACAGGGAACACTTATTCAAGTGCTTACACAGCCAGAAAATCCCCTAGCTGGGCACATTCATCACGTCCACTGCCACAGCCTCCCCTCTCACCCACACAGTAATTCCAGATAGGGCAGGGAAATATACGACACGCACCCTGGATATTTTTTTGATTGTGTTCTTGTACTTCTCTTTTAAAATCAGATGTACAATTTTGCAGTCTGTTGCAAGTCCTGAGGCATCCAGGATGAATCCTTAGTGAACGCAAAAGTAAACTAGTGGAACTAGCTGATCCACTCCAAAATTTAATGAGTTCCTCCGTGGCCATTGCTAACCCTTTCCACAAAGTTTCATGAATATCGGGCCATTTGTGTTTTTTATTTATTCATTTTTTGCAATTCTGCTTACAAAAACAAAATAACCTCCTTGGTGGCAATAATAAACACAGCATCCTGACATAAACGGGATATAAACATAAACAATGGAGTTTATAGCTCTCTCTGTGTTCTGTACTGCTTGAGGTAGATGTGTAAAGATCATGAGGGAAAGGCACCAGTTTGCCCTCTAACTGCACTAAACTGTGTGTGTAAACAAGTGATTTTGATCTTGTCTCAAAAGAACCAAACTGAACACAGAACATCTGCTCTCTTTCTCTCTCTCTCTCTCTCTCTCTCTCTCTCTCTCTCTCTCTCTCTCTCTCTCTCTCTCTCTCTGTGTGTCTTGCAGGCGACAGTGGCAGCCTTTGCAGCGAGTGAAGGCCACTCCCACCCTCGGGTGGTGGAGCTGCCAAAGACCGAGGAGGGTCTGGGCTTCAACGTAATGGGAGGCAAAGAGCAGAACTCACCCATCTATATCTCCCGCATCATCCCCGGGGGTGTTGCCGAGCGACACGGGGGACTGAAGAGAGGGGACCAGCTGCTGTCTGTCAACGGAGTGGTAAGGCCATTTCACTTGGGGAGGCACTTCAGTAGGAACTATATTGTTATTCTCGACATCACGGTATGTCAAGAGTCATTTCCTTTCGCCATAAAACACAGTCTATGGGCAGCACTCGGTGAAAACAAAACTGCATGGTTGTATTTGATCATTGAAAATGTAATAGAACTATTGTAATGAGTTTGATAGAAAAGTGTTAAAGCAGTACAGTTAAGTGGACAACAGCTGTATTGAGTGAGTGCCCCCTACAAACTTCCAGCTTGCTCATAGAAAAAAAAAGAACCCAACTGAATGGCCAAATACTCACTCAATACTCATTTTTTAATTCACTTCAGTTGTCCATACGTTTGTTTAGTTGTCCCAAACCGGAAATGGCCACGATATCGAGATAATGAACTTGTGTAATGATTTGTGTAGAATAGACTGCATATTCTATTGTAATGCCACCCCCCCCCCCCCATCCCCTCTCTCTGTGTGTCTGTAAGAAATAAAGCTTCACATTAAATCATCTAAGCAATGAGATACCGTCCTTCCATCAATCCATAAACCTGTGAATACAGACTCAGATGAATGTTTCAGTTTGTTGGAAGCCTTCTCAATTTTTGGATTTTTCAAATGTAATTCATTCATCAAGCTGTTAACTGTTCATCAAGCTGACAGCCATCTACTGTAGCTGTGTGGAAGCTCCATCCCACTGGATCAACAGATTTACAATCAATACGCCCAGATAAGTAGACAAAGAAACCATCAGTTAAAGAAGCTAATTAGTGTTTCTACACGTACAGACTTGCCATCCAGCAAATTGGAGTTCACTTATCATGTCATGCAACTGCATTGTGTAATTGCTAGAAGCCCTCAAAATACCGGCGATCATCAAATCTGCAATACCTGAGTGAATGGCCCTGTTGTGAAGGGCGCGAGACTTTTTAATGAATGTGTCACCCGTTTTAATTAGCTAGGATGGCTCGGCACAGGTTGCAAAAAACCAATCTGTTAATAATGGTTGTCATGACGATGCGACTTGTGGGTTAAAACAGGAACAGGTTCTCTGCTGGCAGACAGGAAGGTGTGGCAGAACTTCAAAATTATGTCACACCGATAAATTTATTCCACCTTTTTCTGTGAAAAGAAGTCACAGTGAGAAAGAGACTTTGATTGTATCTAAAGTAGCTGCATAATGTCTGCTGCTCTGAGCTGAAATTGGCTGCTTATGTTTATGTCATAAGTTTATGACATTTTCTTAATTGTGAGAGTCCAGAGACATCTCTATCCCTCCATCTTCTATCTTTGTTCATGTGTTGGCATATTTTTTCCTCATTTGCTCAAGACTGGTAATTTCACTGCGTGTTTTGACTTTGGAATTGAGATTTTCTTACCAACTCTGTAATTACACAGCCTTTTTTCCTATAGACGGTCTCATGGAGGATTAGTGTGATTTCACTTGCGTTTCGAATTGAAAATGTAAAAGTGTTTCATTATTTCACAGTCAAAGGGAGACGTGCTAATTAAATCAAACATGAAGAATACATTAGCAAGTCTGTCTCGTCAGGCTTGGAAAAGCATGCAGAGAGACACTGAGATAATTGTGTAGCATTTTTTCAAGAGTACAGACAAATTTTGTGGAAGTTGTGATGGAGAAAGAGAATGGAGTTTGAAGTTGAAGTGAGGGGAGTCAGAAAGACGCCAGGCTGGTCTACTGTATATCCATCTATCTATCTATCTATCTATCTATCTATCTATCTATCTATCTAGTTATATATCTGTCTATCTATCTATCTATCTATCTATCTATCTATCTATCTAGTTATATATCTGTCTATCTATCTTTCTATCTATCTATCTATCTATCTATCTATCTATCTATCTGTCTATCTAGTTATCTATCTATCTTTCTATCTATCCATCCATCCATCCCACCATTCTTGTACCAGTCTACTCATCTAGCTCCACATTTGTTTCCACTAGAGTGTGGAGGGTGAGCACCACGAGAAGGCGGTGGAGCTGCTGAAGGCGGCCAAGGACAGCGTGAAGCTGGTGGTGCGCTACACGCCCAAGGTGCTGGAGGAGATGGAGGCGCGCTTCGAGAAGCTGCGCACCGCCCGTCGGCGGCAGCAGCAGCAGATGCTCATCCAGCAGCAGCAGCAGCAGAATCTCTCCGCCCAACAGAACCACATGTCGTAGGTGAGGCTTATCATTGCTTTAAGGGTCACCCCCCCAACCGCCGGGGGGGGGGGGGGGGGGATCGGAATGGTGGAAGGGCTGACGCAACCGACGCAAGCAGCTCCAGGAGAGAAGCATGATGTGTGGGCTTCAGGTCACACACACACACACACACACAAACACAAACGCACACACACACACACACACACACACACACACACACACACACACACACATCAGATGTGGCATGAGATGACCATCATCATGGTTGGAATCTGATCTGTGCGCTCCTAACGCTGCTGTCATACTCCCTGGGCATCATAACACTCATTGTGTGTGGGTAAAGGTGTCCCCTTTGTGCCTGAACCGTCTGTCCACCGTCTGTGTGTGGAAAGGGGGTCATGCATGACTGGACCGTCCTCTCACTGGCAACCTGTTACCTGTCACCAACTCTGCAGAAGAATGTGGGATGTCCTCATAAACCTTTGTTTATCCTATGTTATGCTTTGCATGATGTGTGTGTGTGTGTATGATTTTTTGGTAAGGCTTTATTTGCTTGTGTAGTACACCCACAGTGTTTTATGCCCCCAACATTGTCTTCAAGGCAGCGCTGCCTGGAAGGCACTAGGGTTAGGCATGGGTTAAGGTTACGGTTGGAGTTAGGTTTAGGATTAGGTGCCTTTATCCACTATCTGGCCTTGATCCTTCCATTCTAAAAAACTTTCGTCCAATCTCTAAATTGCCCTTTATCTCCAAAATTCTGGAAAAGGTGGTGATGCAACTTTCTGAAGTGTTAAAGGGCAATAGCATCCTGGAGAAATTTCAGTCAGGTTTTCGTCCTATGCATAGCACTGAAACTGCTCTTATCAGGGTAACCAATGATCTACTAATGGCAGCTGATTCTGGTGAGCACTCTGTTTAAGTATAAGTAAGTATAAGTATATATACTTTTTTGATCCCGTGATCTCTGCATTTAACCCAATCGGTGAATTAGTGAAACACAAACAGCACACAGTGAACACACAGTGAGGTGAAGCACACACTAATCCCGGCGCAGTGAGCTGCCTGCTACAACGGCGGCGCTCGGGGAGCAGTGAGGGGTTAGGTGCCTTGCTCAAGGGCACTTCAGCCGCAGCCCACTGGTCGGGGCTCGAACCGGCAACCCTCCGGTTACAAGTCCAGAGTGCTAACCAGTGGGCCACGGTGTTGCTGGATCTCACCGCTGCTTTTGATACCATTGATCATGCTATTTTAATTAGAAGACTAAGAGAATGGGTTGGCATAACGGGTCCTGCTTTGGACTGGTTCATATCCTATTTATCCATCAGGACATTTTTTGTTTCAATAGGTAATTTTACTTCCTCCACCTCAGCTATTACTTGCGGTGTTCCCCAAGGTTCAATTTTAGGACCAATATTGTTTTCCCTGTATATGTTACCTCTAGGCCACATAATTCGCCGCCATAACATATAATTTTACTGCTATGCTGATGACACACAGCTGTACCTCTCAGTCAAGCCAAACATGCTTAACAAGCTAACTGTACTGCAGGATTGCATAGCTGATGTGAAAGACTGGATGTCTCAGAATTTCCTACAGCTTAACTCTGACAAAACAGAAGTCCTTTTCATTGGCCCTGACAAAGTCTATAATCAAGCTAAGATTTTTCTTGGAAATTTAGCCTCAAATAACAAGACTACTTCTAGAAACCTAGGGGTTTTATTTGATACAGATTTAAAATTTGACCAACATGTAAAACTCCTTGTGCAGTCCTGTTATTATCAACTGAGAAACATTTCCATAATCAGATCAATGCTTTTTTTAAAGGACACAGAGAGAATTATACATGCATTTGTCTCATCTAGATTACTGCAACACCTTATTCACCTGTTTAAATCGTCATTCCATCTCTCGTTTACAAACTGTTCAGAATTCAGCAGCCAGACTTTTGACAAAGTCTAAATTTAGGGAACACATCACCCCAGTTCTGGCCAATCTTCACTGGTTGCCAGTGAGTTTTAGGATTGATTTTAAAATCCTCCTTATTACCTATAAAGCATTACATGGTTTGGCACCTGACTATTTAACAGATTTATTAACCCCCTACTGTCCAGCTCGGCCCCTCAGATCCTCCAGCCTGGGACTTTTAGTTGTTCCAGAAAGTAAACTGTCAACTAGGGGTGACCGATCATTTGCAGTTAGAGCACCCAAGCTTTGGAACAGCCTCCCTTATAACATCAAATCTGCACCATCTGTGGCTGTTTTCAAATCTAGTCTAAAGACCCACTTATATAAAATTGCTTTCCTTAAATAGTGAATGATTCCACTCATGTCTCTGCTAATTTTTTATCATTATTATCATTTCTGTTTATTTTGTCTTGGGTACTATACTGTATACCTTTTCTATTTTCTTTTTTATATATTTTTAGTTAAGTTTGTGTTTGTAGTTTGGTAGTTTACTATTTTATCATTTTTATTATTATTATTATTACGATTATTATTATTGTTGTTATCATTACTATTGTTTTGTTTTTTGCTTTGTTTTGTTTGTTTGTCTGTAGAGCACTTTGTGCTTTGTGCTTGAAAAGTGCTATATAAATAAATGTTATTATTATTATTTAAGTCAGCGGTGGCAGCGCTGGCTGGAAGACGACGTTGGGGGCATAAAACACCATAGAGCAATTCAAGTTCAGTATGTAAAACAAATACTGAACATTGCCTTAACCAAAGCCAACCCCTTAACCCACCCCCCTTAGCCCACCTCAACCCCTTCACCTTTACCTTAACCATAACTTGTACTGTAGTTTGTTACGGCCAGCTCGTTACCAGACCGAAACATAAAGAGGGACACGGACAACAAGCTTCAAAGCAAATAATAATTTATTAAATTAACGCAAAGCAACGTTACCAAATACAAGATGTCATGGGGAAAATGAATGGGAGAAGTGACGTGCGTGTGTGGATGCAATGTACGTGTCAGTAGATTATGTGAGAGACTAAATGAGTAGACAAAGAAAAGAATAGAGAGAGAAAAGTGCCAGTGCAAGAGAAAGTCAAAATAGGTGCCTGCATGAAAGAAGAAAAGTGCCTAATGGGAAAGAGAGGACAGCCCCTAATATAGCAGCACCTGGTTACAGGTGCACCCAATTACCAATTAACCTCCCCAGGTCCAACCCCGCCCGTGCACTGACATGGGATGGCCTGAGGAGGGCACAGGGGGTCGTAACAAGTTACAGTAACAGAGTGTCAATAGAGAGTTTGTTGATAATCTGAGCATCTGTTCATAGTCTGTGAGTGTTTTTTTTTTTTTTTGTCAACAAGGATCCAGTGTCCAAAAAGCTTCAAACATCATTGTTAAAGTAACACAGAGACACCGTTCTGCCTGTTATAAGTCTGTGAATCATTTAAAAGAGTTTGAAGCCATTATTTAAAGGTAAAAGAAGTACTTTGTTGCTTAAATGATACACCACATGTCTGTTGTATGTACATGTCACATGTATCATCATCATGTCAATAATTAGATTACTAGTGAAGCCTTCGGATAAAGTTTTTCATCATAAATCTTTATTCAGCCTGGTATGGTTCTATCATCATATTACAGCACATTACATTGTCTAGACACTGTTCTTGCGATGGCTATTATATCAGTTATTCATGCTCTCTATAATGCAGAGCGTGGTCGTTTGGTCTGTTGTTGCTGAGATATGGGTTTCTATTCTGTTGGGAGTTCTGTTCTGTTTTTATTACTTTCTTGACTGACCCATTAGTGTAGAGTCACTAATACACTTGTGAGGGTGGTGAATTATTTATTTTGAAAAATGGTGCTGCTTCAAGTCTGATGTGAGGGTAGGAAAGCTTCAGAGCAAGCTAATCACTGAAGTGATGTGACTCACAAAGGATATCTAAGGCATTTTAATTCATTGCATCCTCACACAGAAACATTAAAGTTAATTAAAGTCATACCGCATGACCGATCTCCTTCATTAAATCATCTCACTTCAATTTATACTTCTGAGACAATTTCAAGAAATAGTTGTCACAAAATGATGACGCTGCCTAGATACTCCAAATAGCCATCTCACTTTGATAAATGTAGTTATTTAAAGGGGGAAGAAATCCTGACTAATGCATTTGGCAATTGGGCTACCCCTCTTTTCTTTTTCAAGTGCCATAAGTTGGCCATGACTGAATTATGAATTATTATAAGTGCCATGACTTGAATTATGAACCATTGAGAGGAATGCCAAAGTTGTTTACTGTAAGTAAGTAAGCGTTTATTTATATAGCACATTTTCACACACAATGTGCAACCCAAAGGACTTTATGCACAGACATTTTAATTTAAAAAGACAAAACAAACAAACAAATAACAACTTAAGTTGTTTACTGACAATGGTCTGTGTCTAAGTGTGTATTTCATATGAACACCAGAAACAGATCATGAATACTCAGACAGGAAAAATAATCAGATATATAGTACTTCAACTCAAGATATAGGTGGTACAATACCCCCAGTGTAAATTGTGTAAGTGGAAGATTAAGTAATATACACTGCACCACCACAGACATGCCAAGGGTACTGCTGAGTTAAGGCTAATCCCATAAGTAAGGGATAATGTATAGAACGCCGGTCATTATTGGAAAATAAGTCCCGACAGGGCGAACCGGACCCCGATGCGCACCGTGTCGTCCATTATCCATTACTTATTCCACTGCTTGGTTGAATTTCCCATTGTCCTACGTAATTTAGAACGACCATTAACCATATGTTATTTGCACACCTATGAAGTAGATCCATTTTTTTGGCCGTATCACACTTGTATATTAATTCGCTGAACTCGTTGCACGTTGCACGTTGCATCCGAGCTGTAAAATGCAGACGTTCAGAACATAGTAACATTGTAGCATATGACAGAGGTGGCTTTTATCTAGATGGATGACCGCAGGCTAGGTAAAATAGCGATGTTTCAAAGCTAAAGTTCATCAGAATCTTGGGATACGCCCGCTTGACAACGGGAGAGATAGAACTAACGACTGGCCTTTGGCCGTAGCAACCATCCATTTAGAACTAGTAACGGCAGTTTGTCCTGCAAGTTGAGAAATTAGTTGATATGTGTCGGAAGAAAGTAATTCTACAAACAAGACAGTTTTAGCAATTAAAACGTTTAAATTGTATCAGGAAATGAACACAACGCAAGTGGCAACAGTGGAATAAGCAGGATAATGGACTCCACGGTGGTCTGTTCACAGAAGTTAATGTACTTACGAGGTTTAAACGGCCGCTTCGCGTCGGGCCGTTTTTACAACGGTATCTTTACATTATCCCGCTTATTACACGGTTACTTGCCAAAACAAAACAATAAACTCCCCACGATGAGACTCTTTAGCCTACATAGCCTAGGCTATAGCCTATTTGTTACCTTTTCATCGTGGCTTTTGGTGAGAAACAAATAGTTCGACAACAGCACACGCTGAACTTGAATCAAACATTCTTTAGAACACAGCTGATCAACCGTCCGCTTTCACTTTTGAATGAAGTTCCAGTCCTTGCGTAGTGATATGAAAGACGTGAAATAGAAGCACAAAGCACATTTTCTTCCGCTTCGCGTCGGGGCCGTTTTACAACCTCGACCGTGCATTAACTTCTGTGAACAGACCACCGTGTCGTCCATTATCCCTTACTTAGCAGACCGCCGAACGTTGGGAAGGCCCATTCAAGTGAATGGAGCATTCTTCAGCATTATGAAGAGCCGTGTAATAATACATAATAATCTGATGATGTTGAATTATACCTGTCTAAACGTCACATGAACCAGAACAGCAGTGGCTTCTTTAATAGTGCCAGCGCAGTCACTAATCATTTAAAGGTGCTCGTCAACATTACACAGTACATTTGAACATTTTCCCACGCTGTAGAGAAATTGATCAATCTGATGCCTCATTCCACAGTGTTGTAATTGCAAAGCCATTGAGAAAAATGTAATGAACCGCACTGAGTGGGCCTACTGAACCCAAGCACGGTTCCGCTTGCTGATGGTACACATATCACACCGTGCTCCACTGCCTGTGAAATCTACGCTCAAGGAAAAACAACAAGTACAGAACCAGAGGGGTTCTTTTCAAGTATATTTCTACCGAGAGAGAGAGAGAGAAAGAAACCACATCATCCCCCACAAATGAGGTTACACTTCCCAATCCTCTCAGTGACTTTAAAAGCAGAACTGTATTAAATATAGTCTCTGGCACACAGGATCTCGTACGCGGCAGAGTACATCACTCTGTTATTATCAGCTTGGCACAGTCGCCGGGGCATCTCTTCTCCCGACTCAAGGCTAAGCCGGCAGACCGCGCTGTCAGGGTGAGAAACAGGCTTGTGTACAGGGAAGAGGAGGAGGAGGGGGGGCATTCAGGGGGGATCTGGTATCGCCGCTGCCACGTTTCGTACCGTGTGTGCCGGCGACTACGTTCCATTCCCCGGGGGGTTGGGCAGGAGACACACTTGACTTGTGCCAGAGCGAATGCCACCGGATCAGGTGAAATCTAGGCACAGGAGTTGCGCTGGATCGGGTGAAATCTGGGCACTCACACACATACACACACACGCACACACACACACACACACACACACACACACACACACACACACACACACATAGGCCAGGCATCTGTGGAGGAGATTTGGGCACAGTGTCTCCTCACGTAGCGGCAGTTAGGGGATTTGGAGGTATCAAGTGTGTGGAAATGATCAATGTTATGATATGGCCCCTACAAATTTCACTGCAGGAATCAAAATAAAACTCCTGAGGAGTTACTGGAAGAACAAGGACAGGAACAGTCAAAATAATACCCATTTAGCTCAACTGGAAGAACAAGGTGCAAAAAATACCAAGGTTATGAGTTTGTTTCCCAGAGGACATACTGATAAAGTATATCTCAGTATGTATCAGCACAATACAAAAAAAGCCTTTGGCTAAGGCAGAGTAGTAAATGTTAATGGATTTTTTTGCAAGCCAAAAGGCTTTTTCAGTTAGAGGCAGTGTTAGCATATGTCAAGCGTTGCTCTCAGATTTTGTTCTACACATCTTTTGACAGGTTGTTCCAGAAGAAGAAGTAGAGTTAAAACCTACGGCAACGGCATCTTCAAGGGCCCAGTCACCTGACCATCAGGGGGGACACAAACCCAACTCAACCCAATGGACTGAACAGTGCTTTTTGGCCAATGAAGACTTTTGCCCTCATCTCAGTATACCCTACCGACAGATATTCTTGAAGTGAAAAAATAAATAAATCTGTGGCTTGTGTCCTCCAATGTTATACACTGGTGCTTCGAGAAATGCCTGGAGCGACGTAATAAGCAAGATAGCACTATATGGGTCTGTTTTAGAATTGTGCTCTTGAGTTGCCCTCTGATAGTTCTGAGTTGTTCTGGTCCATTTAAGAGAAGGTTTTGTCTCGTAGTTTGTGATAATTGTATTTCTTTGTCCTCTATCTCTTGGTTTTTTGACCCAATGTGTTGACTCAGTTGATTTCCTTCTCCTTTGTATTTTTTGCCACAGCTTTATACGGTGACATTTTTAACAATTCTTCTACTGGTGCTTGTTGTCTGTGTGAAAGAGCATTGCTTTTATTATTTGTGTCAAACGTGTCTTAATTTGGGTAAGTGTGAGCTCTTTTTTACCTTCTATACTGTAGCAAGAAATATTTTGTATGAGGAAAAACAAAACTCTCATAGATTTAGCAATAACACACCTCAGTTTATTTGACACATTCTTCTGGAGGTTAACAGTTATGGGGGAAAGTCATGCTAAATGATGGCAGAGCTAAATTACACTGAATCTTATGCACTGTGTGACATAAGCTTGTTGCAACCGGAAAAAGAGGTCATTTGCACATCTCAGTCTATCACAGTGCCATTGATAGAGATTACTGCATCATGGATTGTGTAATTGATTAGGCAACTTGGAGGACAAATAGTAAATAATGTTAGCTATCAGTGATGTCATTGCTGCAATTTTGTGAATGTGACATATATTTCCATCTGGAAAAAGTCATACGGTATGGGTATTTTAAATGAAAAATTCTACTATTTAATAGTTTATGTGACTAAATAAGGACAAATGGAATGTTAGAAAATGATATATCTGAAGAGAAGGTAAATTTAAGGTAATATTTATTGTTATTTTTGAATATTTATATTTTATAGTTTATTATGTCTAGAGTTTTATTCTTCTGTCAATGTGTCATCAAGGTACATGTGAATTTGTAAAAGATGCAAAAGGGTATTCATAACATTCAGTTACATTGGATTCAACATATACAGAGACATTCTATTCAGCCAACTGTCCAATGCCACATTCTGACAATCATTGTACCAAGCCAGGCGTTTCTATGTGCTTTTTTTTCTTAACAGTAGGGGGCCACTCAGAACATCCTCATACATACAGTAACAAAACAGCTGTAAGAAATTATTGCAAAGTACTCTGATGAATAGTAGTGACCAAATAGCAAAACAATACACATAGATCTGTATAAGGAACAGTAGCTGATGAGCAAACACTAATTGAAGTAGTAATGTGTCTGTATTTTCTGAATAATATTCCAGTAGACGGATTTTTGTTGACCACTTAGTAACCCGATAATGTCTGCAGACTAGTATCTTTGTGGAGGCCACTGAACCGACTGACTTACCATGTGCAATGTGCCACTCTGATAGAGAGTCCATAACAAGCTGTGAAAGTGTTCTCTCTCTCCCTCTGTTTATATCCACAGTTAACCCGGACTTGAACTCGTCCCTTTTGTATGTTTACTCATTTTCTTAACAATGACTTGCATTTTTGAGTCTGAATATAGTGTAGATACTTATTATATAGAAATATTAAAAAAGACAAAACAAAGTCAAGTCATATGCAATTGTTATACATATTATATTTGTATAAATAAATATATGTGTGTGTCTAAAGCCATTTTTCTCCCATTTAATATCTCATACACAACCTCACTAACACTGTTCATAATCCCTTCCCATCTTAAAGATGCTATAAACAATGGATGCATGATGGACAGGATAGTCCTAGTCCTTATGGTCTGCATCCCCGTCTTACGCAAAATACTTGACAGGCAACGTCCCTCTGGCTGATTAATCACAGACAATGTTGGAATAAGTTACTGATAAGAAGTCAACGTTTGACAGCCATCAGAATATAAAGCCAGCTAGCTTCATTCAGAAAAATAGATCACTTACTTTAGCCTACAGCTTTCTTCTTGAAGTAGCGTAATATACAGTGACACAGCCATCTTCAAGTCATGCATTCTCCCCTGATAATTCTCGAGCTCTTGTGCATAGGTCAGGGACTATTTGCTTGAGTGGTGCTGGAAGATGTCTCCTTAGATGCCTGAAATGTACCCACACTCATCACGTGCTTAATCGTGTGGACATAAAGTCAATTGCAGATGCGGAGTCAATAGAAGGGGCAGACAGTGAGACTAATGCCTGTGTGCTGTGGCCCAGGGTGAATGAAGGTGTAGAGACGTTATGCTGCAACAGCAGAGGGGTTAGCCTTCAGAGTCTACACAAATCTGAACTAAATCTAACCCCAGTCTGGAGAAAACAGTGGGACAGGACTGCATTATGGACATACTCATCCATAAGGCAAAAAAGGTGCTTTTTTCTTCCGGATTAATAAAATAAAATAGGCTACCAATTTAATGATATGGCAACAAAGAGGTTATATCCTTCAGGTTTAATAAAGTATCTATCTATCTATCTATCTACTGTATCTATATCTATCTACTGCATCTATCTGTATTGTGGTATATACAGTATGTAACTGACAGGTAAGTCTATTTCCACAGAAGAAGAACAGTGTAAGTGGTTATCTCTATGCCTGAATGTACACTACTCTTTTTTTTAGCAAATAATCTACAGACTGCACATCAGTGTATAATGACATGTTATATAAACTATAAACTGTCATATAATAATCAAACACTATGATTTAGGTTGGTTAGGCCTTCCAATCAGACCTTCATTATACATGCAGACTTTGAATGAGGGTGTGTATTGTGAGATGGACCATGATGAACCATGGCAATACATTTTGTTAGGAGGTGGAAATTGCAAAATGCAAAATTATCATTTTGACAACAAGCTATAAAGACATATTTATTGACATGGACCCTATCATTTTGACAACAAGCTATAAAGACGTATTTATTGACATGGACCCTGATTTATACATTAAGGCAGTTGTCCGGCAAGGTACACAGAAAAAAGATAGCAGCCTTGTTTAATTTTTTATTAGGACATGCTTAATCGCTTTGCTTCTAGCATCACAGTTCAGTTTCAGATTCCATAATGAGAGCAAGAGAAATTTAGAAATGGCAGGTTGTAGTTTACGGTAGGTCTGTGATTTTTAAAATCAATTGAACATGGTGCTTAAAATATACCTATCAAGTCACTGATTTCAACTCCATCTTAAGGAAAGTGACACAACCATCTCAGACTTGCCATCTTACCTGTTTCCTTGACAACACATGTAAAAGGGGCACTTGCTCAGAGGAGATGAATTTAGACCAGTTCAGGGTACTTAAAAACAGTTCAGAGAAGACTTTCTTGGGTCTTGAAGCAGTTGTAATCCAGTCAATATCAGAAATAGGCCAACATTTGGGAGTTAGTTTTAGTGTGCCAAATGGAGTCCTAATCCTCAAAAATCTGAAAGGGACATGTATGTTTTTCTGGATGTAACCTTCAAGACACAATATTGCCCTCTTGTGGCTACAACATTTTACAGCAGCTCAAAAATGTTTTTATACCAAGAGTACTGTAATGTTCTTGCATCAGAGATTTAGCAATGTTACTTTTCTGTTAGGCTTTTAAGTGTACAAAATATTCAAGCTGTTAATGCTTTTTCTGTGATGTATTTAAAAATATTCATATGGGTCAATATTGTACAGACTATAGGCTTATATATTTAGAGTAATTGGACAGCAGAACAGATTTTACTATCTGTCTTGTCATCTGATGTCACTGACATCTGAGAGTGATGTACCAGGTTTAGCCAGAGAACATTATTTCATCAGCAAGGTTTCATGAAAATGCCTTAGTTATCGGTTATTTTGAGTTATATCTCAGACAGGTATGCTTGCTAGGCCAAAACACAATCTAGTTATGTCAGTCAGCCAGATCCAAAAGGCTAATACTATGCTGTGTGTACAGTCCTTCCAAATGCAGCAATGCGTTATTTTTGCTCAGAATTGAACACAATTAACCATACTGTTAATATAGTGCTACGTGGTAACATGGCTACAAATATCAGAATATGTCTGTATGAAATATGTCCAGTTGTCATATGAAATATTTATTAGTTGTTCGTTCCTGTTTTTCCCCAAAAGACAACACAGTGGTGAGACAAGACCAAAGAGAAGAAAGGAGAAGAACATCTTAAAAGAATGTGTGAGAGACAGAGGTGCTGGAGCTGTGACAGTGTCAGAACCTGCCATTTGTTCAAAACAATAGCTTTTCAGGGTGTTAATGATGTGCTGCATTTGTTGTTACAAAAGCAAACAGTTCTATAAAACAAGCGTTCTTTCAACACACACACACACACACATGCATGCACGCACGCACGCACACACACACACACACACACACAATTACACTTACTCTTACTCTTACACTTACTCTCTCTCTCTCTTTCTCACACACACTTTTACACACATTCACCTCTTTTTCTCCCGACAGCATTCAAGAGCACAGATGGTAAAGAAACTGAAATAACAGGTGAGTGTTAGTGAGTGTTCTTATGAGCCTATGAGACAACGAGCCTTGCATAGGAATACCAGAAACATTTTTCATTCTTTATTCCCAAAGATCAGCATGAAAGGAATTAATGCAATTATTTAAATACAACTTATTTATAGTTAACAATAAGTGGATGCAAGGCAAGGCATTTTGCCATGAAACACTCAATTAAATATGATACATTTGATACAAAAAAATGAATACAAATTATTGCCATTTAAAATACATATTTACAATTATATGTACACAGCCTACATCAACGAGGATACATGGGTGAAGAAGGCCTACTGTCTGACCTTTGGCATTTACAGTGACTTTTAAGATGTACTAGTTTTTCAGTAATAGTGTTTTTAGCGAGTAACTGCTCATTTCATGTTAAGTTGTGTGATTTTTTCACTTTTTTTCATCATCCAAAAACCATGACTATCTTTAGTCATGTATTGTACATAACCCCTCCTGAAATTGTTCCATGTGGACGTGTGACTCGCTTATGTCCATCTTGTTTGGCTAGCAGGCTGCTGCTGCTGGCAGTCTGCAAGCTGAGACTCTGGAGAAATTTCCCTCCAGGTTTCAGTCATACAACCCCCCACCCCCCCCCCCCCCACACACACACACACACACACACACACATACATACAAACACACCTCCTCCCACACACACACACACATACACACACACAGGCAGACTTCTCCCCTTCCTCAAAGCACGTGGTAGACGGGCCTGGCGTTGGAGCTGTCTGGTGTAGCAGGAGGGGAGACGGAGCTGGAGGGCGAGAGGGTAACCGTATCCCTCACGCCCAGAGGGCCCGCGGCATCCACCGTCGAGAGCCGATCCACGATGCTGGACAGGCACTGGAGACTGGACGCGGTGGGGATCCTCTCCATGGAGGCTACTGTGGACGGGACCGAGGGAGAGAGGGGGAGAGAGAGAGAGAGAGAGAGAGGGAGAGAGAGAAGAAAGGTCAGTTATCACTGGTGAAGTGGTAGACATGCATGACCAGCACCTTAGAGAGAGGAATCAAATAATTACTCTGATATAGAAGGAGGAAGAGAGAGAGAGAGAGATGAGAGAGATGTGAACAAGAGAGAGAGAGATGAGAGTAAGAGAGGGAGAGAGAGAAAGCGAGTGAGTGACAAAGAGGTTGTGAGGGGGAGCGAGAGACAGAGAAAGAAGAAGAGATAAACTGATAGGGATGGCACAGGAGAAATAGAGAGAAAGAGAAAGAGGGTGTGAGAGGGAGTATGAGAGAGAAACAGAGAACAGAAAGAAGAGAAAAAGAAGTGATTCTGATTGTTGAGCTGCTATAACCAACTGAAACAGTTGACATACTCTGAACAGTGTGAAGAGAGAGAAGAGAGCTTAAATAATCACTTTAAATAATTCTCTAAATAATTCTCTTAAAACTCTTACCGCTTTGTGCCTCATAGCTGTATGCATTTCCATAATGTGAATTGATCTGTGGCCACACAGGACTGTTGCAGTCAATCTGAATCAGAACAAAGAAACAAGCAAACATCAGTACAAATGCACACCCATCACCAGGCACAGGAGATCTGGAGAGCCAAGCATGACATTTCCTCAGCAGGTGCAAACACACAAACAAACACTAAAACAGTAATAACCAGCCAAAAAAGCAGGCGAGGAGATATTTAGTAGTCCCACACTTTTAGTAGTTTAGTAGTCCCACACTTTTCACCAACGCCCCCAGGTTCGGGGGGTCCAGGCCCCGGCGTGAAAATTCGGCCCTCCTGGCGTGTCCAATTGATTACCAGCAGTGGAAGCCACTCCAGTTTGTGCAAGATGACACTTTTCTGCAAGTAAATCTGCAGAAAATCCTGGCACCGGCCGAGCCCATGCAGTCAGAGAGGAATGCACCGCAGCAGCGCGGCTTTGGCTGCCAGGCTCCACCAAGGTGGATTTTCCAGAGTTTATTAGGCCCATAAAGTGTCCGGTGGTGGGAAAGTCATTACAATATCCGCCCTCCCCGACTACAATAGCCCGTGTTTTTGTAAATGAATCTCCACTTGGCCCCACGTTACGAGAACAATGTCCCAGAGCGAATGTTGAAGCTTGTTTATGCCAAATGTTTTCGGTAAAACCATGCAGTGCTACTTATTTTCTAATGCTTTTTAAACGACCAGTTGAAATAATCTTGTAAACACTGCGACCTCTGTTTACTCTGAGTTAAACCCTGGCACTTTTTACAAATCTTTCAATTGGACAAGAGCCTCCAACCATGTCTCAAATGTTTGGTTGGTTGGGCAGTGAAAGTCAACCCTTCAAGTGATCTACTAACATGAAAGATGGTGATGAGGCTACAGGTCCAGACAGATGAAGAAGCAAGCTAAAGGCTAGCAGTAAGGCAATATCTTGGCAGATAAAGAGAGACAGATGTTGTCAGCCATTCGTTCTGCCCATGCTAGGAGAGACAGAGACAGAGAGAGAGAAAGAAAGAGAGAAAGCTGAATCACATGGAGGCAGGGGTGAGGAGCTCAGGCAGAGCAAAGTCCAGTGGAAAAGGCCACAGATCACAGGAACACAGGGTCGAAAGGTCAATAAGAAATATGTTTGAACACATTTTGTGTAGTCCAACACAAAATCTACTAAAAATGTGCAAAATGCAAATGCATGCAACTGAAAGAGTAAATGCACAGATGTCTCTCGCCTGTGTTACTATGTGTCTATAACATCAGTCTGGTAACACAAAAGTTTGAGTATTGACCCCACAGCACTTCAATGCAAATAAGCACATTAAAGATAAACAAAAAGCGTCACACAAAAAAAAGGATGTTTCGCACTGAATAGTCACAAATATGGCACCCATCCCTTCTGTCATACTGAAGCGTGTGTGTTGATTGGCTGGAATTGTTTTTGGCTCGGTCTAAGCCACTGTGTTTGGTTTCCCATTTGCTGAGGGATTACAATCAAGGACTAAACCTTTAAATGACAAATTTACAGGAAAACACAAGACTGTGTACAAACACCAGTGTTTTTTTTTGTAAAAACATTGTTTTTCCACAAAAACACTGAATGAACAGCTATAGAACCATGATGACCACTAAGGTGAATTTGACAAAACGCATATGGGATTACAATTACGGACTATACCTTTAAATTATGAAGTAACAGGAAAACAGACACCACACAATGACTCCAACACAAGGACAAATGCAACAGCTCTGTCAGCAGCCAAGCTGTGAACGGCAAGAGGGGGCTCTGGGAAACGGAACAAACAGAGCAGAGCCTCTCCACACGCACGGACGAGGTTTTGGGAAGGCGCTGAGTGACACTCACCATGCTGTCGGAGCAGCTGGACAAGGGGCTGGCCGGCTCCGAGCCGCTCTCCCCCACGCCGCCGGCCACTGCGCCTCCTCCGCTGGGCAGGGCATAGTAGCCCTCCACCTGCTCGTGGAGCAGGTCCTGGAGGCTCTCGATGTACTGGATGGCGTTGCGCAGGATCTCCACCTTGGGCAGCCGCTGGCTGGGGTTGGCCGAGGTGCAGCGGCGCAGCGCCTCGAAGGCATGGTTGACCTTCTTGAGGCGGCGGCGCTCGCGCATGGTGGCGGCGCGCCGGCGGTCCACCGTGCTGGCCTTGCGCTTGCACGCCTTGCAGGCCCACTGCAGGCAGTGGCCCGGCTGGTGCGGCCCGACGCCGGGCACCCGCACGTGCTCGTCCTCCTCGGAGCCGGCCATCTCACCGCCGCTCGGCCCGAAGTCCAGCTCCTCAGGCGAGGAGGCGCACGCGCTGTCGTAGAACACCTGGGACGAGGAGAAGACGTCCATAGCCACTGGCTGCTGACTGGTGCTTGCTGGAGTGGTCAGAAGAGGTAAGAGTAAGGGCTGGGCAGCTGACCGACTGGACTCTGTGCTCCGCGTGTCTGAGGGTCAGTAGAGGAACGAGGAGCCCTGGGAGAGGCTGGGAAGAAGTGGGCTGCTCTGGCGTGAGTGGAGTGAGTGATGTGAAGGGGCTGGTGCCATAGGGGCCCCCCTCTTATATATGCCCCTGTGTGGATCCCAGGGCCAACATTGGTCAGATCTAATTACCATGGCCCTCCTGGCCCCGGCCTAGGGTGAGCTCAGCTCCCCGCCCTACCCGCCTGCCTGCCTGCCTGCCTGCCTGCTTGAACCCCCAACCCCCCCACCCCAGAAAACACCCTGCCGAGTTTCCCACATCTGCAGGTTTTTGCTGTTTCACACACACTCAAACACACACACACACACACACACACACACACACACACACACACACACAAACTCAAATACATACACACACACACACACTGCTGTGCTATTCTGTTCTTCACTTACTCTGCTATGTCAACATTGTGTTTACACATTTTACTTGGCATATAACATGCATTCTTATGCATACATCAACTTATAATTTACATGGATAAAACTTAATAAGAGGACACTCATGACATACACTCTTTCAATGATGTGTGACTCATTTTAAATACCTAATGTTACAGCAAGCAAAAGACAATTATGTGATAAAAGTCATGAGATTTTAAGAACCCTACAAAAATGATCTGACCACTCTGCTAAAGGCCTTATGTCTGTAATAGCCAAGTGACAACCTGTTGCATAGCCTACATCTTAACATTTCTCATCTAGGTCAGATGCCCTCATCTTATTTTTGAGACTAAAAAGGCACGGGGTTGTTTCACGTATTAAGGAGTTGCAGACTAATTTTACGGCTGAGACAAACAGCATTACAGATGCAGGCCAGCTGCAGGGAGAGGTGTAACATTTCATACTTGGCACATCACGTTGGCGTTGCGACTCTTCGTATAGGCTCTAACTGATCATGGAAGGTGTCGGGAGGAAGGCCATACGTGTTTGTTAACGGTCATTAAGTAAGTTAAGTAAGTTAACATCTGAGTGACAAATGCAGGCTATCCTCGCCTGTTTTTGGCAGATACCTAATTGATATTATCCAATACTATTAAAGACAGATAAATACGTTTTAAAAAACAGACTATGGAATAAACCATGAGTGGCTGTAGCAGTTCTTCATAACTTACCTACCAAATAATACTTTTTTTATTATCATTATATGTACTAATTAATCTGGTTCAATGTGTGTGATGTCACTAATACGTGCTGTATGTTGACAGCTTACATGGATACAATGCGGATATTTCGCACAACGTGTTAAAACGTTTGGCATCTGCCAGTATGGGAACATCGCGCACCTAACAAAACACTGAGGGTACCTGACACTGAATGACCGTGGAAGTTTGCATTGCGCACAGCTGAAGAAGACATTGCTGGGGCACTGGTCCTCCCAGGCTGTTGCAGTGATCAAAGGCAATTAGCTGTGAAAAGCACAGCACAGGCAACGAGAAAACCTGCCAGCATTCGATAATTGAACCCACTCAAAGAGATTGCTCAAGCACATGTCATCACCGTGAAAACATCATCCACGGGCGCACTTCAGCCGAATGCGCAACATTGCAGTCTTGGGAGTTGCAGAACAAGTTGCCTCCCTTGGGAATCCGGCGGAGTTTGTTTTCCCTCGCTGTTATTGAAGTGGTAGGCTAATATCGCGGGTCAGGGCCCGTGTTAAGTGCAAGGCAGTCAGAGATCTCCATGAGATTATCCTTAGTGGTGCAACCATTTGGATACTTTTATAACTAAGCACATCATTTTACATATTTGTACTACCAGAAATTGTCTCAAAATGTTACTGCACGCAAAGTATGAGACTGTAAAGTTTGAAAAGCAGGCCTATGTAAAGGACAAAGTATGAAATGTGAGCTACATGTGCCTGCTTACTAGCCTACTATACAAGTATAAAATATAGCAATAGCTAAATGGAATACATGTGAATCTTAGGAAACATTACATCTCTCTACAAAGTGTCAGGGTTATGTCATTATTTGTGGTCTACAACAGTTTTATTGGTTTTGCTAAAATAATTTAACACAACATTCAACAACAGT
>NW_027468664.1:17355390-17362890 GCF_046254945.1 Alosa pseudoharengus
ATTTCGAGGCCAGGACTCTACAGCCTTTTAATACTTGTAAATCTAAAGGAACTGGTGGCTTGGAGCCGTGGGTCAACCAAATCAGTGTTCTTTGGCCAAGACAACAGGTTACTGAGTACATTAGGGCTTTCAAATATTGAAAGGTGGGGGCTCGATAATCTAGGACTGAATTCATTTCTTACATGAGGTATGTGAAATTATGGTCATCAGCTACTAACAGTAGGCAGTAGTATGTGGTAGCACAAGTAAACAATTCAGAGACTATCAATTTTGAATAAAAACGTCAATATAGTAAACAGGCTACATGCAAATATTGGAAAGTATACTAAATGTGTGTTAACATGTTTTGGAACCAATAACATTGAATGTCATAAGCTAATAAACCATGTTTAAAATGATCAAGTGACAACAATCCTTGAAATAAACAAACATACAAAAAGATAGGCAAAGACAATGCCCTTTTGGCAATTTATTGTCTAATCATTTTTGGATTTTCGGTATAAATAAAAATAAATTACATTATTCTTAAAATATAAAATATTTACAGTAATCAAACTTTCATTTAAAAACAATACACAGTGATACTAGTAATGACAAAAAAATCCTGGAATATCAGTTTAGCAATTCTGGTCTGGATCAAATGGTGGAGAAATTCAATGAACCAAGACACCGTAAGCCACTCTTCTGATTAAAGAAAACACGTGGAAATAAGTTAGTTAAAAAATGTATTGTTCATTTTTCCAAGACATCTTCAGTGAAATTGTTTTTCGTCTCTTCGTTTGAAATACTGTCAACAATCGAAGAAAGGCGCCGAAGACTACTTGATCCAGAGGAATCAACAGCATTGCCTGAAAGAGTTAAAAAGAAAAGAAAAACACAAGGGTCAGGGATCTAAAGAACTTGCAGTAGCCTCGTTGGCTTGTATTTTATTGTTTATCTACCTTCAAACATCACTAACCTTCTCTATGACTCGTCATTGGTGCATTAGAATGGTCACTGTCGCCGTTCTGCCAATTTTGACAGTTTTTTTTCCAGTTATGTTCATTGCAGGCCATCTAAATAAACAGACATAGCTTCAGAAACTAGTGTGTGTTAGAAGAGGATATGTCCCCTTTAATGTTATGGCATACATATAATTGTACAATTATTGCCTGGATGGAGTGTCAATAATTATTAACTCCCATGGCCAGCACACTTGCGCGCACACGATGGCGCGCTGTGTTCCTGATGCTTACATGTTCTTTGATGTTATAAGTGTACGGTTCGTTCCCCGACGTTTTCTCCTGCTCATCCAGTGTGTGCAAGAGGTCCTGCAATTTTTCAATGTAGTTTATGGCGCTGCGTAAAATCTCAACTTTTGGCAAGCGTTGGTTAGGATTAGCCACAGTCTTTTTTTTCAAAGCGTCAAATGCTTCGTTGATTTTCTTAAGCCGCCTTCTTTCACGTAGTGTGGCCGCTTTGCGCCTGTCTGTCGGTGCAGCCTTTCTTTTACAAATTTTGCACGCCCAAATGAGGCACTGACCCTCGCAATGCCCCTGAAGCCGCGGCGGCACTAAAACGTGCTCCTCTTCACTGCTATCTTCTCCGTTTTCCGACGGCACTTGGTCTTGTGCCTGTGACAATGGGCTATCATTCCCTGGATACAGAGGCGACACTACGGTCATGTCCAAGTGTTGCAGCGATCCATGGTCTCCGTCTAGGTAACGCAACTCGTTGAAAAAATAAGTGTTGGTCTCGAAAAGGTCCATCATATTGTTGTAACATGGAGCAGCTAGTGTTTTGACAGGAAGAGTCTGTCCATGGCATTTAAATAGCCCAGTGACACAAGTACCAAGGCTTAAATATAGAATGTGAAACTCTATCCCACTCTTAGCTGTCGCAGTGCATCACATTTTTTTCAATGGGTCTTTACTATCACTGGAGTTTGTGTAGAAAATAAATGAGCGTTAACACCTCCCAATGAAAGTTGAAACGTCACTTCAAACTTATGACAGGTGCTTTCAATATCTGTTTCACATTGAAATGGCAACATACTGTATCTTTGGCCCATGCTTCTCATCTAGCGAGTCCACTGTCAGTTTGATCTACAGTGTCCTGTGTTGGGAGCTGAAATATGCACACGATCTTTGTATTTTAACTGTTTCTAATACATCTGGAAATATTTCAAATCACACATCCCATCATGAAACAATGGTGGTGTGGACTTAGCCAACATCAATCAATTAAATATAACATGGGCTACATTTTTTTTATATAAAAAATGAATCAAAGTTGTTTGCTTGTTTAGGACTCATATTTCCACACTTGTTGTGACTCATCTTATACCTCCTTGAAATCAACCCCTCTTTCCTTGTGATGAAAACACAAGCTGTTGCAATTGTAGCTGGTGACATTTCCCGTCATAAATAGACAGGAATGTGCACTGTCAAAACGACTTTGAAAACTTGCGCATGTGTGGCAGAAATAGCCTTGAGGCTCATTCATCTTATATTCATAAAATAGATGAAAGCCTTCTTTGAGGGGTTGTGTGGCCTTTGGCATTTTACACATGGTCTCCCTTGAATGTTTTTACCGTGGGATGCAATTTATAAAGCCTTCTTGTCAGGTGTTGCTTACCAGTAAGTTTGTCAGGCAAAAAATATCTCATTGTTTGAATATTGAATATGTTACACAATTCAAGGTCACTTCAGCAGCTTGATTGTTTGAAGATTGAATATGTTAACGCCTATTGTATGATTGTAATATAAACGGGGGAAATTATTCACACAGCAGTATGCTACTGAATGTTAGGACTATAGTGTATGTTAGGACTAGTGAATGTTAGGACTAATGTGTGTCTGCTACTGAATGTTAGTAGTCTACTAATAAGTACATCACATATAGGATATGGAATAGTTTATCTACTGAATCACTCTGAATTCATGTCTGTCCAGGAGAGCACGCGTGGACATCATGGGGCTGGCCATATAATCTGCTCTGGCTGCTGCTTTGTTGACATAGCCAATGGTCAGTCTGCGCCTCTCCTTGTGTAATCCGAAGGCCCGATGCTGCCAGATAGACAAGGGGGCTCCTTCTCCTGTTACAGAGCCAAGGCTGAGGGCTGACGGGAATTGTGGGCTACTTTCTTGAAAAGTCTCAAACTCCTGAGGATTGTCTCCAAGACAGCTCATCCCACCGGTGAGTGCTATTACTAACCACTGACAGGCCAGTGCCTTTTGTGACACTGACACCAGCAGATCCAATGATGATGTGTCCTGTCAGTCACGAAGGGACAAAATCCATCCTGAAGGTTACTTTAACACAGAGAGCTGTGTGCACTCCACACAGAGCCACACACACATGTCCTGTCTCCCGATATGGACCCCAGTGGCCCTTACAAACACACACACACACACACACACACACACACACACACCCACACACACACACACACACACACACACACACACACACACACACACACAAACACACACACATAGACACACAGACACACACAACCCCTAGCCCTTTCTCTCTCTCTCTCAGTGCCTGTAAACCCACACCGGTGCCGTCAGTAAGTGAGCGTGGTTGTGAGGGGAGGGTGGACCGTTTCTAATCATGGGGGTTTCATTGATAATTCCCCAAATACTCCTAGGCCGAGGGAGGCAGCTGGGTCCGCAGTCCGGTGTGTATGTGAGTGTGTGTGTGTGTGTGTGTGTTTGTGGGGGGGGGGGGGGGGGGGGGATGGACAGTTTACACCACCTCCGGCCTGGCCTCCTCTCAGCTCCACTCATTTTTGTCTGCACCGGAACCCCACACTCACCTCCACGCACGCACACACACACATACACACACACACACACACACACACACACACACACACACACACACACACACACACTTCACTTGACCCCAGGGATTCAATGTAGACATGGAACGCCTTTCCAACAGACAGTGTCCATCCGTCCACTGGTAATGTGAGTGAGTGAGTGAGTGGATGCATGGGCGGATGGATGAACAAGAGCATGACCAATTGGACGTGTGTGTGTGTGTTTGCGTTTGTGTGTGTACGTCTGTCTGTCTCTGGATCTGTCTTGTGTGTGTGTGTGTGTGTGTGTGTGTGTGTCCAAGATTCACCATTTAAATTATGACATGCGGTATTCTCCAATTAAATTATATCCAGTAAACACCACTTGAATGACGATGCCCTTTAAATGAGCGAGTGAATGAGATCCTGTGGCTACTCTCCTGGACCACGCTGGTGTCCTGACCCTCTTCTCCTCCTCCTCCTCCTCCTCCTCCTTCTTCTCCTCTCCCCACAGGCCCACTGCGTGTCGGGCCAGAGTCGATAAATCTCCCCGCGTGTCAAGGGGCTGACGCCTCAGCTGTCAGAGGGAATCATGGCGCTCCCTGCCAAGAAACATGAAGTGCCGGCCACAAGCGCGCAAGCCAAGCCATCACCCGCCCGCCCGCCCGCCCGCCCGTGGCCCAAGCAAATCCACTCGGAATTCTGGGATAGCCACGCAAGCGAGCAGGCGGGCCGAGCGAGCGAGCGCGGGGCTGATGAACTCTTGGCATGCTGTAAGCCACACCAGACCGCAGATGACAGGAAACTCGAGTCAAATCATTTCGAAATTTCATTTACAGCATATATAGCCGCTGGTGCTCATACTCATCGTGGCTTCCTAATATCATCAAACTCTCTGTACACACCCATGTCTGGTTTTTTTGCACAGCTAATGGAAATGCATATAGGGCATGCTCTTAATGATGACGAGGAGATAATTTGTCAACTAATGACAATGTATATAATTACATAGTATAACATACTAATGTATGTAATTTAGGTTCATCCTCAGATAACCCTCCCTGCTCTTGTGTTCTTGTACAAGTTGTGTATTTCAGGAACCCTTAATGGAATTTATAGACAGCCATACTTTGGAGTGGAGACTTTCTTACGTGTGTGGACCGACTGTTTCTTCGATGGCACACACTCTCTCAACACACACACATCTCTGAAGTGTGTCTTCTTGGTGAGTTGGTGCTGCTGAAGTGACCTTGAATTGTGTGGCATGCCTGCGTATTTCTCTTATGTAATGATACCAATGAGCTGAGTATTAGTGTCCTCGGAGTGGAAGGCTAGGGGGGAGCGTTAGCACAGGGTTAAAAATACACATGACAATACCCCTAGCCAGGCACACACGCATTCCAGCTAATGTGGAAATTTACAAGCTATCTGTGCTGGGGTCAATGGACAGCTAAGGTGAAGACTTTCCAATTGCTCTCTCTCTCTCTCTCTCTCTCTCTCTCTCTCTCTCTCTCTCTCTCTCTCTCTCTACCTTTCTATGCCTTTCTCTATCCCTGTTCTCTCCCTCTTTGTTTCTATCCATCTAATCTATTTTTATTCCCTCTCTCCCATTCCCCCATTTTTTTTCTTTTTCTCCTCTCTTTAACCATTCACATCTTTCTCTCTCTCCCTCTCTCTGGTTGTTACTGCGCGGTCAGGGCATTAACAAGACGTTTTCACAGGGTGTCAAGCGGAGCGGGAGAGGGTGGAGAGGGGCCACCGAGAGCGACAGTGCTGACACCAGGGTCATAAACAAGGCCTGAAAATGAACATGAAGTACGATCCTTACAGCCCCCCCCCCCCCCCACCCCATCTTCCTCCTCCTCCTCTCCTCCTCTATGTCCGGCCTGGACCTCTGTCTTCATCCCATGGGGGCGTTCGGAGAGTCGCTGGCCCCCTCGACTAGAAGCGAAGCTGCGATCCGCTGTGATATGCCGTGACCGTCACACCTTGGCTCCCCCACCTGGGTTTCAACCCGGGCCGATAGGAGGTTAATTACCCCTCGTCATGGCTTCGATGACAGTGCCCCCACCTGGGTTGTGACCCTTTTGACCTCTGCGGGTCATGGAGGGTTGTGCCCTCGTGGCTAAAACACTGAGCTCTCCCTTGGCCCCAGTTTCGAGGTCTATCTTAACACCTCGATGGTGAAGAAGTGGCGAATTAGCAAAGGTGACACAGGTTATCCTATAGTGTCCAAACCACACTTCAGCATGTTCTCCGGGAGAAAACCTGATGGATTTGCGTAATAAACTTTCAAACATATTTGTGGTCAAGATTGTATCTGCACACTTTAATATGCATGTAATATATGTTTTTGGTCAGACTTTCTTACCTTATCAGTTTGCTCTTTTTAAACTTGTGTTTTGTCCTTTGGTTAACAAACCATAAAATGAACAAAGATGATCTGAGGCTGAAAAACTCTCCCATCGGAAATGTGCAATAACTAGTTCACAAAACCACTGAAAATGAGAGTTATACCATGAAACACCATGCTTCCCTTCAGAGACTGTCTAAGCGCCCAATGCAGCTCTACCACAAGGCCATGTTTGCCCTTTGTCCCTTCCAAGACCCAGGAGGCGAAGGAGCCCTTAGATCTAAAGTTTCATTTGGGGGGCATCAAAGGGCCTCCACGCGGTCAGAGATCCACCAGCGCCCCGGCCGGCGGTCCCCAGAGCGGCCCACTTAAGCCTACACAAACACGGGGCCCTATCGGCCTCCCCAAGCCCAGTCAGAGGGCAGCGACTGGGCCGGCCAGCCAGGCTCCTGCTGCCTCTGTGATAGCATCTCCCCACTCCTCCTCCGCCTCCTCCTCCCCGCACGGTCCCTCAGCTCCGATGACCACTGGTCTGGGTCCGGAGCAGACGGTAGGGGTGAGATTGAGGGAGTGAGGGTTTTTCTTTGGTGGTGTTGGTGGTGGAGACACAGGGCATTTCCAAATGCAAAGCAAACAAGAGATAACAGCGGCCTCTGTTTCACTTTTATCCTTGTCTGTGAGTATCTTTTCCTCCCTCTCTCTCTCTCTCTCTCTCACTCTCTCTCTGTCTGTTTGTCCCTCCATCCCCTCTATCATCACCATCATTATCATCATCATCATCATCATCATCGGCATCATCATCACCATCTCCATTGTCATTGTCATCAGGAGCATCACAAGCAACAGCAGTTCAAACTAGAGGTTTTAGGTTTCAGGGCTGTTGGGGACATTATGAGACCAAGAGGGACTTGGTGGGTTCAAGGCTGCAAGACATGTTTGTGTGTCTGCGTGAGAGACTGACTGTGTGTGTGTGTGTGTGTGTGTGTGTGTGTGTGTGTGTGTGTATGAGTGTTTGTATCTGTGTGTGTTCAATTGTGTGTGTGTGTCTGTGCGTGTGAGAGAGAAAGAGAGAGTGAGAGCGAGAAAGACAGAGAGAGAGAGAGAATGATCAGTATGGTGACATATCCATATACTCATACTCATACACATCTTTATCCAGCCCTCAGCTCCTCCTCTGTTTCCATTAAACTCCAGTGTTAGACTCTGATCAGAGGCCTCAACAGCACGAATGACGTAAACCTCTCTTGGGTAAGAGGAGAAACCCAAATGGATGCACAAAACATGCAGGTATGCAACGACACACACACACACACACACACACACACACACACACACACACACACACACACACACACACACA